>NC_092232.1:13016314-13021314 GCF_036320965.1 Panulirus ornatus
ATATAGGGCTAGTCAAAGGAAAATTAGGTACAAGTCCTACAGATAGCCAAGAGAACCTATGAAAACCTTAAGCTGTATAACAATGCACCGTCAACGGGAAAATATAGGGCTAGTCAAAGGAAAATTAGGTACAAGTCCTACAGATAACCAAGAGAACCTATGAAAACCTTAAGCTGTATAACAATGCACCGTCAACGGGAAAATATAGGGCTAGTCAAAGGAAAATTAGGTACAAGTCCTACAGATAACCAAGAGAACCTATGAAAACCTTAAGCTGTATAACAATGCACCGTCAACGTGGCCCGAGATGTAAACAATTAGATGACAGCTTGATCTCAGGGAAAATATGTGATATGTATTGTGTATTACGTCAGGTGAGAAGGCACGGGCGACTGAATGACCTAATCAAGGCCATTCATTTAACGCTATATATATATATATATATATATATATATATATATATATATATATATATATATATATATATATATATATATCATCTTTAACGCTTTTCTATACCGTAGCATAAACCAGGTATCTGTTTTATCGACCATCCTCTAAGGAAGGATAAACGTTGGTAGATATAATATTATTGTCTCATGCTACTGTTTAGGTAAGGTTCTTCAGGGTCCGCATAGGTTTAGTGACATTTTACAAGACTATGACTTAATTTTACAACAACCACCCTTTTTTTATGATGTATATAACTGTCATCACCTTACTTACAATCTTTCAGTAAAGTATAATGCTCCAAGTTATACTTCACAGTTATCTGCGATTACAACGAACGAAATAAAGCACCTAACACATTTGTAAACTTTTCCCATACTAGTGTCAATGCGGAGCTAAACTTATAAATTACCCAAATTGCTTGCAGGGAGTTTCTCGAGCATTGAAATATTCATAGTCAAAGTCATGTGTAGTCTTGTTAAAGATTTTGAGAGAAAAAAATAGTTACATGAATATCTATTCCTATTATAAGTAATGAAAGATCAGGAGTAGTAGTTTGTGTGTTGTTCATGTAGATAAAATGTATGAAAGATTCACTGGATTCAAATATGTTAGTGCTGACAGTTTTAAAGTAGGCTAAGGAATCATGTTATTGCATTTTGAGTTTCATATGAAAAGTAAAATGTTTGTACACAAGTAGTTTGCAAAGCAAAGTTCTAACTTAGTGCTTAGTTATCTGGCCCATTTTACTTACTGCTATATTCACTTGTTAAGTTTAGGTTTCCAAGAAGGCATTTGAAAGATAAAGGAATGGATTTTTTTAGACCTTAAATGACCAGCAGCACATTCTAGATCTTCTAAAAGATTACATGGCTCTACCTGAGCTCACTCCATTAGAGTCACCCTCTGTGGTACGTGTTTGATGGGATTTTACATCTCTTGTTAAGTTACGGTACAGAAATGCAGGTTGTTTATTGCATTTTTGGAAGTGTTAATATACATTCTAAAAAGTGGGATACCGATGCTTTTGTTAAAGCACAAAGAGTTTAGCTCTTGAAATACATAGAAATAATTTTGCTGCTTGAATTTTTTTTTAAGCATTTTTATTGCGCTGATGTTTCATGTACTACAAATCAAAACCTTTGTTAACACTTGTAAAATGCAAACGTCGTTACACAGCAACTCAAATGCAAGTTGCATGAAGTTATGGGTTTATGCTGTATCTAACGAAAATGTTATTGAAGTGTATTAGACGACTAGTAAAAAATTCTCTTCGGCTTTACTTATAACTAGTCGATTGCGTATGCATGCAGTGACATGACCTAGCCATGAAAAGGAAGGATCATGAAAGCCAAGTGTTTTGGGAGCATTTGAGGGAGTGTATCAGCTTTTAATGGTGCAAGACCCTTGGTATTTGTGATAGTGATTTAAATGTGATGTGTTGTGGCAGTTGAAGGCATAATCGGAGGGCATGAGGTATTCAGTAAAGTAAATGGAAATAGTGAACAGCTTGTGGAGTTGTGTGCGGAGAAAGGGCTGGTGATTGGAAATACCTGGTTGAATAACTGGAGATAAAAGAAGTATCCGTATGTGGGTAGGAAGATTGTCAGCGAGCATTATTGGATTACTTGCTAATTACAGGCGTGCAGAAGAGAGACTTGGATGTGAATGTGTCGGGACGGGCAGCTGGTGGGATGTTTGCTTATTATCATGTGGAGGCGACGGTGAAAATTTGTAGATGTCGGAAAAGAGGAAACGTTATGGGCGTGAAGTGAATGGTGAAAGTGAGTGAGTTTGAAAAGTCGTGTGTGAAGAAATATCAGGAGAGATTGAGTGTAGAATGACAAAAAGTGAGAGCAGACGAAGCTACGGGAATTGGTGAAAAATGGGAGGTATTAAGGGAAGCAGTCTGGTATGTACGAGAGATGCGTGTGGCGTGTGGTAAGCGTAAGTTGGGAGCTGGGCAGCTTAGAGAGGGTAGTAAGTGATGGGATGATGAAGGAAAGTTGTGAAACAGAAATGAGAGTATGTGAGCAGTTACAGGGAAGGTTGCAAGTGAAGGGTGGTCTGCTGTATGTTGCCACCATGGCTGTTTAATTTGTTTATGGATGGGGCGGTGAGAGAGGTAGATGTACTAGAGTCTTAGGGAGAGGGGCGAGTATGCAGTCTGTAGCAGATAAAGGTGCCCTGGGAAGTGAGTCAGTTGTTGCTTGCTAACGATACAGCACTGGTGGCAGATTCGAGGGAGAAACTGCGGAAGGTGGTGAATGAGTTTGAAAAGTGTGTGAAAGGAAGGGTTAAGTAAATGAGAATAAAAGCAAGGTTATTCGGGTTAGTAGGATAGAGGGACAGATTAATTGGGTTATGAGATTAAGTGGAGAAATTTTGGGGAAGTGGAGGGTTTCAGATACCAGGGAAGGGCATGATAACAAGTGAAAACATGGAAGGGGAAATGAGTCATAAGTTGGGAGAGGGGTCGAAGGGTCTGAGAGCACAGAAGAATGTATGGAAAAAGAGGTTATTTGGGAGAGCGAAAATGGATATACTTCAAGGTATAGTAGTCCCAGCAATGTTATATGTATGTGAGGCATGGGCAGTAGATGAGGATGTGTGAAGTGTTGGAAATGAAATGTTTGAGGACAATTTGTGGTGTGAGGTGGTTTGACTGAGTTATTGAGAAAAGATTAAGAGAGAGATGTGGTAATAAAAAGAATGTGGTTGAAAAAGCTGGAGGGTGTGCTGAAATGGTTTGGACCTATGGAGAGAATAGGTGAAGAAAGGTTGGCAAAGAGGATACCTGTATCAGAAGCGGGAGACCAAATTGGAGATGGAGGGATGGAATGAAAAAAGATTTCGAGTGATGGGAGTCTGAACATGCAAGCGGGTGAAAGGCGTGCACAGGAATGAATGAGTTTGGATTGAACTACGGCGTAAAGCGTCCGCGGAGAACAATAGAAAGGTCTCTGGACCTGGTTATGGATAGGGGGCTGTGCATTCGGTACATTACACATGTCAGGTATAGAATGGATGAGAATGCGGCCGTTCCTCGTCTGTTCCTGACACTAGCTAATGCGGGAAACGGCGATCATATATTGGAGGTGGAAAGATGGAGTGAAAAAGATTTTGTGTGATCGGGGCCTGAACATGCAGGAGGGTGAAAGGAGGGCAAGGAATAGAGTGAATTGGAGCGATGTGGTATACCGGGGTTGACGTGCTGTCAGTGGATTGAAGCAAGGCATGTGAAGCGTCTGGGGTAAACCATGGAAAGCTGTGTAGGTATGTATATTTGCGTGTGTGGACGTATGTATATACATGTGTATGGGGGGGGGGGGGGTTGGGCCATTTCTTTCGTCTGTTTCCTTGCGCTACCTCGCAAACGCGGGAGACAGCGACAAAGTATAATAATAAAAAAAAAAAAAAAATATATATATATATATATATATATATATATATATATATATATATATATATATATATATATATATATATATTTACATGCCATGAAGATAACGTATGTGAGTGAGGCAATTGTTCACGTGTTCCCGAGCCTACCTCGCACAAACAAAAGTATTGAAATAATCGTCTCAATCCAGTCAAACCGGATCCTAAGTTATACGCAGTGTTGCAAAACTCCACTAATGAACCTCCTTCTGAGAGCCGTTTGCCGCAGGTAGATACACACATTAGTGAGAAACCAGCTGAGGGCTGCGTCCTGTCTGACGTAGTGGGGAAGTACGAAACCAGCCCTCCCTGGCCAGCCTAGTGGAACCTGGGGCCGGGCGGGGCTCCCACACGGCCGGACGGCCCGTTGTCGCTGGAGGAGGACGAGATGCTCCGGTAATTATAATTTCCCACAAGAATACCCACTCCAGCCTCTGCGCGGCAGCTGGTGGTTTACAGCCACGTGAAGTATGGTCGTGTGTAGGGTAGTGTGTCGCTTTTACTCTCTTAAGAGATTATCAACGTGAAGTAACGGTGGCAGGAAGATATTTACTCGCATGCGATGTTTAATTTACTGCTTTAGTACGAACGTTGTCGTTCAAGCCGTACATTTTATGATGCATTGTTTTCACCTTACGTAACCCTACCATACCACGACGCCAAGCTATTTTTTTTTCAAAAAGAGGTTTAATGAACATCTTGATAGAATTCAACGACAAATGGAAGATTAAATTGCACTTTAATCATTATGGAGTCTTATGTGTTTTAGAGGTCAAATTGTGTGTTGATATTTCTGTTGTTCATCTGACACTACAAAACGTTAAGATGGCCTGGGGGAATTATTTCAAACGTCGGTCACTTGTTCCTTGATGATGACCAGAAAGGCGTCGTCTGCTGATGAATTATATCCGACAGGCTGAGGGGGTGAGGCGACACCCCCTAGTAAATGAAATTGTGGGGGAGGAACGTTACGACGTATGGGTTACTTAGGGTAGATGCGGTTGACCAGGAAGGGAGGAATCCTCAGGAAGAGTGAGGGCAGGGTGAGATGGCTCCTCCACTTCTCCCTTACTCCAAGTGAAGTCAAAAAGTCGTGTGCTCTCCTGATG
>NC_092232.1:13376314-13453814 GCF_036320965.1 Panulirus ornatus
CTTAATTGAATGTCATAAAGACGAGTAAACTGTATTCTAACACCAGATTTGTATTCAGAAGGAAAAATACTTCGCATAATGAGTTTTCAAAGGAAATCTATTTTTCTGAGAAAAATGAGAAAAATTGAAGGTAATAATAGGTCAGGGTATTTTTTAGCTCAAAAAACTTTTTCTTTTAAATTTGAAATATAAGATATGGAATCACTTTTACATTTGAAATAATCTTGGAAAATATATCATAACTGCTCTCAGTTACCGATATATACCCAGTAATTACACCGCAAAGGAGCAGAAAATATTTTGAAATTGACTTTATTTAACAGCTTAATTGAATGTCATAAAGACGAGTAAACTGTATTCTAACACAAAATTTGTATTCAGAATGAAAAATACTTCTTATAATGAGTTTTTAAAGGAAATCTATTTTTCTGAGAATATTTTTTTATTTTTTTTATTATACTTTGTCGCTGTCTCCCGCGTTTGCGAGGTAGCGCAAGGAAACAGACGAAAGAAATGGCCCCCCCCCCATACACATGTATATACATACGTCCACACACGCAAATATACATACCTACACAGCTTTCCATGGTTTACCCCAGACGATTCACATGCCTTGATTCAATCCACTGACAGCACGTCAACCCCGGTATACCACATCGCTCCAATTCACTCTATTCATTGCCCTCCTTTCACCCTCCTGCATGTTCAGGCCCCGATCACACAAAATCTTTTTCACTCCATCTTTCCACCTCCAATTTGGTCTCCCTCTTCTCCTTGTTCCCTCCACCTCCGACACATATATCTTCTTGGTCAATCTTTCCTCACTCATCCTCTCCATGTGCCCAAACCACTTCAAAACATCCTCTTCTGCTCTCTCAACCACGCTCTTTTTATTTCCACACATCTCTCTTACCCTTACGTTACTCACTCGATCAAACCACCTCACACCACACATTGTCCTCAAACATCTCATTTCCAGCACATCCATCCTCCTGCGCACAACTCTATCCATAGCCCACGCCTCGCAACCATACAACATTGTTGGAACCACTATTCCTTCAAACATACCCATTTTTGCTTTCCGAGATAATGTTCTCGACTTCCACACATTCTTCAAGGCCCCCAGGATTTTCGCCCCCTCCCCCACCCTATGATCCACTTCCGCTTCCATGGTTCCATCCGCTGCCAGATCCACTCCCAGATATCTAAAACACTTCACTTCCTCCAGTTTTTCTCCATTCAAACTCACCTCCCAATTGACTTGACCCTCAACCCTACTGTACCTAATAACCTTGCTCTTATTCACATTTACTCTTAACTTTCTTCTTCCACACACTTTTCCAAACTCAGTCACCAGCTTCTGCAGTTTCTCACATGAATCAGCCACCAGCGCTGTATCATCAGCGAACAACAACTGACTCACTTCCCAAGCTCTCTCATCCCCAACAGACTTCATACTTGCCCCTCTTTCCAAAACTCTTGCATTTACCTCCCTAACAACCCCATCCATAAACAAATTAAACAACCATGGAGACATCACACACCCCTGCCGCAAACCTACATTCACTGAGAACCAATCACTTTCCTCTCTTCCTACACGTACACATGCCTTACATCCTCGATAAAAACTTTTCACTGCTTCTAACAACTTTCCTCGCACACCATATATTCTTAATACCTTCCACAGAGCATCTCTATCAACTCTATCATATGCCTTCTCCAGATCCATAAATGCTACATACAAATCCACTTGCTTTTCTAAGTATTTCTCACATACATTCTTCAAAGCAAACACCTGATCCACACATCCTCTACCACTTCTGAAACCACACTGCTCTTCCCCAATCTGATGCTCTGTACATGCCTTCACCCTCTCAATCAATACCCTCCCATATAATTTACCAGGAATACTCAACAAACTTATACCTCTGTAATTTGAGCACTCACTCTTATCCCCTTTGCCTTTGTACAATGGCACTATGCACGCATTCCGCCAATCCTCAGGCACCTCACCATGAGTCATACATACATTAAATAACCTTACCAACCAGTCAACAATACAGTCACCCCCTTTTTTAATAAATTCCACTGCAATACCATCCAAACCTGCTGCCTTGCCGGCTTTCATCTTCCGCAAAGCTTTCACTACCTCTACTCTGTTTACCAAATCATTTTCCCTAACCCTCTCACTTTGCACACCACCTCGACCAAAACACCCTATATCTGCCACTCTATCATCAAACACATTCAACAAACCTTCAAAATACTCACTCCATCTCCTTCTCACATCACCACTACTTGTTTTCACCTCCCCATTTGCGCCCTTCACTGAAGTTCCCATTTGCTCCCTTGTCTTACATTTTCTGAGAAATATGACAAAAAAGTTCAGAGTATTTTTTAGCTTAAAAAACTTTTTGTTTTTAAATTGAAAGATATGATATTGAAACACTTCTATACATGAAATAATCATGGAAAATATATCATAATGCTCTCAGTTACCGATATATACCCAGTAAATACGACGCAAAGGAGCAGAAAATATTTTGAAATTGACTTTATTTAACAGCTTAATTGAATGACATAAAGACGAGTAAACTGTATTGTAACACCGGATTTCTATTCAGAATGAAAAATACTTCTTAAAATGAGATTTTAAAGGAATTCTATTTTTCTGAGAAAAATAAGAAAAATTGAAGGTAGTAAGTAGTTTAGGGTATTTTCTTGCTTAAAGAACTTTTGTTTTAAAATTGAAAGGTATGATATTGAAACACTTCTATACATGAAATAATCATGGAAAATATATCATAATGCTCTCAGTTACCGATATATACCCAGTAATTACAACGCAAAGAAGCAGAAAATATTTTGAAATTGACTTTATTTAACAGCTTAATTGAATGTCATAAAGACGAGTAAACTGTATTCTAACACCAGATTTGTATTCAGAATGAAAAATACTTCTTATAATGAGTTTTTAAAGGAAATCTATTTTTCTGAGAAAAATGACAAAAATTGAAGGTAATAGGTCAGGGTATTTTTTAGCTCTAAAAACTTTTTGTTTTAAATTTGAAATATAAGATATGGAAACACTTTTACATTTAAAATAATCTTGGAAAATATATCATAATGCTCTCAGTTACCGATATATACCCTGTAAATACGACGCAAAGGAGCAGAAAATATTTTGAAATTAACTCTATTTAACAGCTTAATTGAATGACATAAAGACGAGTAAACTGTATTCTAACACCGGACTAGTATTCAGAATGAAAAATAATTCTTAAAATAAGATTTTAACGGAGTTCTATTTTTCTGAGAAAAATAAGAAAAATTGATGGTAGTAAGTAGTTTTGGGTATTTTCTAGCTTAAAAAACTTTTGTTTAAAATTGAAAGATATGATATTGAAACACTTCTATACATGAAATAATAATGGAAAATATATCATAATGCTCTCAGTTACCGATGTATACCCAGTAATTACACCGTAAAGAAGAAGTAAATATTTTGAAATTGACTTTATTTAACAGCTAAATTGAATGTCATAAAGGCGAGTAAATTGTATTCAAACACCAGATTTGTATTCAGAATGAAAAATACTTCTTATAATGAGTTTTTAAAGGAAATCTATTTTTCTGAGAAAAATGACAAAAATTGAAGGTAATAGGTCAGGGTATTTTTTAGCTCAAAAAACTTTTTGTTTTAAATTTGAAATATAAGATATGGAAACACTTTTACATTTGAAATAATCTTGGAAAATATATCATAATGCTTTCAGTTACCGATATATACCCAGTAATTACACCGCAAAGGAGCAGAAAATATTTTGAAATTGACTTTATTTAACAGCTTAATTGAATGTCATAAAGACGAGTAAACTGTATTCTAACACCAGATTTGCATTCAGAATGAAAAATACTTCTTATAATGAGTTTTTAAAGGATATCTATTTTTGAGAAAAATGACAAAAATTGAAGGTCAGGGTATTTTTTAGCTTAAAAAACTTTTTGTTTTTAAATTGAAAGATATCATATTGAAACAATTCTATACATGAAATAATCATGGAAAATATATCATAATGCTCTCAGTTACCGATATATACCCAGTAAATACGACGCAAAGGAGCAGAAAATAATTTGAAATTGACTCTATTTAACAGCTTAATTGAATGACATAAAGACGAGTAAACTGTATTCTAACACCGGACTAGTATTCAGAATGAAAAATACTTCTTAAAATGAGATTTTAAAGGAATTCTATTTTTCTGAGAAAAATAAGAAAAATTGAAGGTAGTATGTAGTTTAGGGTGTTTTCTAGCTTAAAAAACTTTTGTTTAAAACTGAAAGATGTGATACTGAAACACTTCTATACATGAAATAATAATGGAAAGTATATCATAATGCTCTCAGTTACCGATATATACCCAGTAATTACACCGCAAAGAAGCAGAAAATATTTTGAAATTGACTTTATTTCACAGCTTAACTGAATGTCATAAAGACGAGTAAACTGCATTCTAACACCAGATTTGTATTCAGAATGAAAAATACTTCTTATAATGAGTTTTTAAAGGAAATCTATTTTATGAGAAAAATGACAAAAATTGAACGTAATAGGTCAGCTCAAAAAACTTTTTGTTTTAAATTTGAAATATAAGATATGGAAACACTTTTACATTTGAAATAATCTTGGAAAATATATCATAATGCTCTCAGTTACCGATATATACCCAGGAATTACGCCGCAAAGGAGCAGAAAATATTTTGAAATTGACTTTATTTAACAGCTTAATTGAATGTCATAAAGACGAGTAAACTGTATTCTAACACCAGATTTGTATTCAGAATGAAAAATACTTCTTATAATGAGTTTTTAAAGGAAATCTATTTTTCTGAGAAAAATTAGAAAAAATGAAGGTTCAGGGTATTTTTTAGCTTAAAAAACTTTTTGTTTTCAAATTGAAAGATATCATATTGAAACTATTCTATACATGAAATAATCATGGAAAATATATCATAATGCTCTCAGTTACCGATATATACCCAGTAAATACGACGCAAAGGAGCAGAAAATATTTTCTAATTGACTCAATTTAACAGCTTAATTAAATGACATAAAGACGAGTAAACTGTATTCTAACACCGGATATTCAGAATGAAAAATACTTCTTAAAATGAAATTTTAAAGGAATTCTATTTTTCTGAGAGAAATAAGAAAAATTGAAGGTAGTAAGTAGTTTAGGGTATTTTCTAGCTTAAAAAGCTTTTGTTTTAAAATTGAAAGATATGATATTGAAACACTTCTATACATGAAATAATCATGGAAAATATATCATAATGCTCTCAGTTACCGATATATACCCAGGAATTACACCGCAAAGAAGCAGAAAATATTTTGAAATTGACTTTATTTAATAGCTTAATTGAATGTCATAAAGACGAGTAAACTGTATTCTAACACCAGATTTGTATTCAGAATGAAAAATACTTCTTATAATGAGTTTTTAAAGGAAATCTATTTTTCTGAGAAAAATGACAAAAATTGAAGGTAATTTCAGGGTATTTTTAGCTTAAAAAACTTTTGTTTTTAAATTGAAAGATATCATATTGAAACAATTCTATACATGATATAATCATGGAAAAAATATCATAAAGCTCTCAGTTACCGATATATACCCAGTAAATACGACGCAAAGGAGCAGAAAATATTTTGAAATTGACTCTATTTAACGGCTTAATTGAATGTCATAAAGACGAGTAAACTGTATTCTAACACCAGATTTGTATTCAGAATGAAAAATACTTCTTATAATGAGTTTTTAAAGGAAATCTATTTTTCTGAGAAAAATGACAAAAATTGAAGGTAATAGGTCAGGGTATTTTTTAGCTTAAAAAACTTTTTGTTTTAAATTTGAAATATAAGATATGGAAACACTTTTATATTTGAAATAATCACGCAAAATATATCATAATGCTCTCAGTTACCGATATATACCCAGTAATTACACCGCAAAGAGCAGAAAATATTTTGAAATTGACTTTATTTAACAGCTTAATTGAATGTCATAAAGACGAGTAAACTGTATTCTAACACCAGATTTGTATTCAGAATGAAAAATACTTCTTATAATGAGTTTTTAAAGGAAATCTATTTTTCTGAGAAAAATGACAAAAATTGAAGGTAATAGGTCAGGGTATTTTTTAGCTCAAAAAACTTTTTGTTTTAAATTTGAAATATAAGATATGGAAACACTTTTACATTTGAAATAATCTTGGAAAATATATCATAATGCTCTCAGTTACCGATATATACCCAGTAATTACACCGCAAAGAAGCAGAAAATATTTTGAAATTGACTTTATTTAACAGCTTAATTGAATGTCATAAAGACAAGTAAACTGTATTCTAACACCAGATTTGTATTCAGAATGACAAATACTTCTTATAATGAGTTTTTAAAGGAAATCTATTTTTCTGAGAAAAATGAGAAAAATTGAAGGTAATAGTTCAGGGTATCTTTTAGCTTAAAAAACTTTTTGTTTTCAAATTGAAAGAAATCACATTGAAACTATTCTATACATGAAATAATCATGGAAAATATATCATAATGCTCTCAGTTACTGATATATACCCAGTAAATACGACGCAAAGGAGCAGAAAATATTTTGAAATTGACTCAATTTATCAGCTTAATTGAATGACATAAAGACGAGTAAACTGTATTCTAACACCGGACTTTTATTCTGAATGAAAAATACTTCTTAAAATGAGATTTTAAAGGAATTCTATTTTTCTGAGAAAAATAAGAAAAATTGAAGGTAGTAAGTAGTTTAGGGTAATTTCTAGTTTAAAAAACTAAAGATATGATATTGAAACACTTCTATACATTAAATAATCATGGAAAATATATCATAATGCTCTCAGTTACCGATATATACCCAGTAATTACACCGCAAAGAAGAAAATATTTTGAAATTGACTTTATTTAACAGCTTATTTGAATGTCATAAAGACGAGTAAACTGTATTCTAACACCAGATTTGTATTCAGAATGAAAAATACTTCTTATAATGAGTTTTTCAAGGAAATCTATATTTCTGAGAAAAATGACAAATATTGAAGGTAATAGGTGAGGGTATTTTTTAGCTCAAAAAACTTTTTGTTTTAAATTTGAAATATAAGATATGGAAACACTTTTACATTTGAAATAATCATGGAAAATATATCATAATGCTCTCAGTTACCGATATATACCCAGTAATTACACCGCAAAGGAGCAGAAAATATTTTGAAATTGACTTTAACAGCTTAATTGAATGTCATAAAGACGAGTAAACTGTATTCTAACACCAGATTTGTATTCAGAATGAAAAATACTTCTTATAATGAGTTTTTAAAGGAAATCTATTTTTCTGAGAAAAATGACAAAAATTGAAGGTAATAGGTCAGGGTATTTTTTAGCTCAAAAAACTTTTTGTTTTAAATTTGAAATATAAGATATGGAAACACTTTTACATTTGAAATAATCTTGGAAAATATATCATAATGCTCTCAGTTACCGATATATACCCAGTAATTACACCGCAAAGAAGCAGAAAATATTTTGAAATTGACTTTATTTAACAGCTTAATTGAATGTCATAAAGACGAGTAAACTGTATTCTAACACCAGATTTGTATTCAGAATGAAAAATACTTCTTATAATGAGTTTTTAAAGGAAATCTATTTTTCTGAGAAAAATGACAAAAATTGAAGGTAATAGTTCAGGGTATTTTTTAGCTTAAAAAACTTTTTGTTTTTAAATTGAAAGATATCATATTGAAACAATTCTATACATGAAATAATCATGGAAAATATATCATAATGCTCTCAGTTACCGATATATACCCAGTAAATACGACGCAAAGGAGCAGAAAATATTTTGAAATTGACTCTATTTAACAGCTTAATTGAATGACATAAAGACGAGTAAACTGTATTCTAACACCGGACTTTTATTCAGAATGAAAAATACTTCTTATAATGAGATTTTAAAGGAATTCTATTTTTCTGAGAAAAATAAGAAAAATTGAAGTAGTTTAGGGTATTTTCTAGCTTAAAAAACTTTTGTTTTAAAATTGAAAGATATGATATTGAAACACTTCTATACATGAAATAATCATGGAAAATATATCATAATGCTCTCAGTTACCGATATATACCCAGTAATTACACCGCAAAGAAGCAGAAAATATTTTGAAATTGACTTTATTTAACAGCTTAATTGAATGTCATAAAGACGAGTAAACTGTATTCTAACACCAGATTTGTATTCAGAATGAAAAATACTTCTTATAATGAGTTTTTAAAGGAAATCTATTTTTCTGAGAAAAATGACAAAAATTGAAGGTAATAGGTCAGGGTATTTTTTAGCTTAAAAAACTTTTTGTTTTTAAATTGAAAGATATCATATTGAAACACTTCTATACATGAAATAATCATGGAAAATATATCATAATGCTCTCAGTTACCGATATATACCCAGTAAATACGACGCAAAGGAGCAGAAAATATTTTGAAATTGACTCTATTTAACAGCTTAATTGAATGTCATAAAGACGAGTAAACTGTATTCTAACACCAGATTTGTATTCAGAATGAAAAATACTTCTTAAATGAGTTTTTAAAGGAAATCTATTTTTCTGAGAAAAATGAGAAAAATTGAAGGTAGTAAGTAGTTCAAGGTATTTTTTAGCTTAAAAAACTTTTGTTTTAAAATTGAAAGATATGATATTGAAACACTTCTATACATGAAATAATCATGGAAAATATATCATAATGCTCTCAGTTACCGATATATACCCAGTAAATACGACGCAAAGGAACAGAAAATAATTTGAAATTGACTCTATTTAAAAGCTTAATTGAATGACATAAGGAAGAGTAAACTGTATTCTAACACCGGACTTTTATTCAGAATGAAAAATACTTCTTAAAATGAGATTTTTCTGAGAAAAATAAGAAAAATTGAAGGTAGTAAGTAGTTTAGGGTATTTTCTAGCTTAAAAAACTTTTGTTCTAAAATTGAGAGATATGATATTGAAACACTTCTAAACATGAAATAATCATAGAAAATATATCATAATGCTCTCAGTTACCGATATATACCCAGTAATTACACCGCAAAGCAGAAAATATTTTGAAATTGACTTTATTTAATAGCTTAATTGAATGTCATAAAGAGGAGTAAACTTTATTCTAACACCAGATTTGTATTCAGAATGAAAAATACTTCTTATAATGAGTTTTTAAAGGAAATCTATTTTTCTGAGAAAAATGACAAAAATTGAAGGTAATATTACAGGTCAGGGTATTTTTTAGCTCAAAAAACTTTTTGTTTTAAATTTGAAATATAAGATATGGAAACACTTTTACATTTGAAATAATCTTGGAAAATATATCATAATGCTCTAAGTTACCGATTTATACACAGTAATTACACCGCAAAGCAGAAAATATTTTGAAATTGACTTTATTTAACAGCTTAATTGAATGTCATAAAGACGAGTAAATTGTATTCTAACACCAGATTTGTATTCAAAACGAAAAATACTTCTTATAAAGAGTTTTTAAAGGAAATCTATTTTTCTGAGAAAAATGAGAAAATTGAAGGTGAGGATATCTTTTAGCTCAAAAAACTTTTTGTTTTAAATTTGAAATATAAGATATGAAAACACTTTTACATTTGAAATAATCTTGGAAAATATATCATAATGCTCTCAGTTACCGATATATACCCAGTAATTACACCGCAAAGAAGCAGAAAATATTTTGAAATTAACTTTATTTAACAGCTTAATTGAATGTCATAAAGACGAGTAAACTGTATTCTAACACCAGATTTGTATTCAGAATGAAAAATACTTCTTATAATGAGTTTTTAAAGGAAATCTATTTTTCTGAGAAAAATGACAAAAATTGAAGGTAATAGGTCAGGGTATTTTTTAGCTCAAAAAACTTTTTGTTTTAAATTTGAAAGATATGATATTGAAACACTTCTATACATGAAATAATCATGGAAAATATATCATAATGCTCTCAGTTACCGATATATACCCAGTAATTACAACGCAAAGGAGCAGAAAATATTTTGAAATTGACTTTATTTAACAGCTTAATTGAATGTCATAAAGACGAGTAAACTGTATTCTAACACCAGATTTGTATTCAGAATGAAAAATACTTCTTATAATGAGTTTTTAAAGGAAATCTATTTTTCTGAGAAAAATGACAAAAATTGAAGGTAATAGGTCAGGGTATTTTTTAGCTCAAAAAACTTTTTGTTTTAAATTTGAAATATAAGATATGGAAACACTTTTATATTTGAAATAATCTTGAAAATATATCATAATGCTCTCAGTTACCGATATATACCCAGTAATTACACCGCAAAGGAGCAGAAAATATTTTGAAATTGACTTTATTTAACAGCTTAATTGAATGTCATAAAGACGAGTAAACTGTATTCTAACACCAGATTTGTATTCAGAATGAAAAATACTTCTTATAATGAGTTTTTAAAGGAAATCTATTTTTCTGAGAAAAATGACAAAAGTTGAAGGTAATAGTTCAGGGTATTTTTTAGCTTAAAAAACTTTTTGTTTTTAAATTGAAAGATATCATATTGAAACAATTCTATACATGAAATAATCATGGAAAATATATCATAATGCTCTCAGTTACCGATATATACCCAGTAAATACGACGCAAAGGAGCAGAAAATATTTTGAAATTGACTTTATTTAACAGCTTAATTGAATGTCATAAAGACGAGTAAACTGTATTCTAACACCAGATTTGTATTCAGAATGAAAAATACTTCTTATAATGAGTTTTTAAAGGAAATCTATTTTTCTGAGAAAAATGACAAAAATTGAAGGTAAGTAGTTCAGGGTATTTTTTAGCTTAAAAAACTTTTTGTTTTAAATTGAAAGATATGATATTGAAACACTTCTATACATGAAATAATCATGGAAAATATATCATAATGCTCTCAGTTACCGATATATACCCAGTAATTACACCGCAAAGAAGCAGAAAATATTTTGAAATTGACTTTATTTAACAGCTTAATTGAATGTCATAAAGACGAGTAAACTGTATTCTAACACCAGATTTGTATTCAGAATGAAAAATACTTCTTATAATGAGTTTTTAAAGGAAATCTATTTTTCTGAGAAAAATGAAAAAATTGAAGGTAATAGGTCAGGGTATTTTTTAGCTCAAAAAACTTTTTGTTTTAAATTTGAAATATAAGATATGGAAACACTTTTACATTTGAAATAATCTTGGAAAATATATCATAATGCTCTCAGTTACCGATATATACCCAGTAATTACACCGCAAAGAAGCAGAAAATATTTTGAAATTGACTTTATTTAACAGCTTAATTGAATGTCATAAAGACGAGTAAACTGTATTCTAACACCAGATTTGTATTCAGAATGAAAAATACTTCTTATAATGAGTTTTTAAAGGAAATCTATTTTTCTGAGAAAAATGACAAAAATTGAAGGTAATGGGTCAGGGTATTTTTTAGCTCAAAAAACTTTTTGTTTTAAATTTGAAAGATATCATATTGAAACTATTCTATACATGAAATAATCATGGAAAATATATCATAATGCTCTCAGTTACCGATATATACCCAGTAATTACACCGCAAAGGAGCAGAAAATATTTTGAAATTGACTCTATTTAACAGCTTAATTGAATGTCATAAAGACGAGTAAACTGTATTCTAACACCAGATTTGTATTCAGAATGAAAAATACTTCTTATAATGAGTTTTTAAAGGAAATCTATTTTTCTGAGAAAAATGAAAAAATTGAAGGTAATAGGTCAGGGTATTTTTTAGGTTAAAAACTTTTTGTTTTAAATTTGAAATATAAGATATGGAAACACTTCTATATTTGAAATAATCACGCAAAATATATCATAATGCTCTCAGTTACCGATATATACCCAGTAATTACACCGCAAAGGAGCAGAAAATATTTTGAAATTGACTTTATTTAACAGCTTAATTGAATGTCATAAAGACGAGTAAACTGTATTCTAACACCAGATTTGTATTCAGAATGAAAAATACTTCTTATAATGAGTTTTTAAAGGAAATCTATTTTTCTGAGAAAAATGACAAAAATTGAAGGTAATAGGTCAGGGTATTTTTTAGCTTAAAAAACTTTTTGTTTTAAATTTGAAATATAAGATATGAAACACTTTTACATTGAAATAATCTTGGAAAATATATCATAATGCTCTCAGTTACCGATATATACCCAGTAATTACACCGCAAAGAAGCAGAAAATATTTTGAAATTGACTTTATTTAACAGCTTAATTGAATGTCATAAAGACGAGTAAACTGTATTCTAACACCAGATTTGTATTCAGAATGAAAAATACTTCTTATAATGAGTTTTTAAAGGAAATCTATTTTTCTGAGAAAAATGAAAAAAAATTGAAGGTCAGGGTATTTTTTAGCTCAAAAAACTTTTTGTTTTAAATTTGAAATATAAGATATGGAAACACTTTTACATTTGAAACAATCGTGGAAAATATATCATAATGCTCTCAGTTACCGATATACCCCAGTAATTACACCGCAAAGGAACAGAAAAAATTTTGAAATTGACTTTGTTTAACAGCTTAATTGAATGTCATAAAGACGAGTAAACTGTAGTCTAACACCAGATTTGCATTCAGAATGAAAAATACTACTTATAATGCGTTTTTAAAGGAAATCTATTTTTTTGAGAAAAATGACAAAAATTGAAGGTCAGGGTATTTTTTAGCTCAAAAAAATTTTTTGTATTAAATTTGAAATATAAGATATGGAAACACTTTTACATTTGAAATAATCTTGGAAAATATATCATAATGCTCTCAGTTACCGACATATACACAGCAATTACACCGGAAAGAAGCAGAAAATATTTTGAAATTGACTTTATTTAACAGCTTAATTGTATGTCATAAAGACGAGTAAACTGTATTCTAACACCAGATTTGTATTCAGAATGAAAAATACTTCTTATAATGAGTTTTTAAAGGAAATCTATTTTTCTGAGAAAAATGACAAAATTGAAGGTAATAAGGTCAGGGTATTTTTTAGCTCAAAAAACTTTTTGTTTTAAATTTGAAATATAAGATATGGAAACACTTTTACATTTGAAATAATCTTGGAAAATATATCATAATGCTCTCAGTTACCGATATATACCCAGTAATTACACCGCAAAGAAGCAGAAAATATTTTGAAATTGACTTTATTTAACAGCTTAATTGAATGTCATAAAGACGAGTAAACTGTATTCTAACACCAGGTTTGTATTCAGAATGAAAAATACTTCTTATAATGAGTTTTTAAAGGAAATCTATTTTTCTGAGAAAAATGACAAAAATTGAAGGTAATAGGTCAGGGTATTTTTTAGCTCAAAAAACTTTTTGTTTTAAATTTGAAATATAAGATATGGAAACACTTTTACATTGAAAATAATCTTGGAAAATATATCATAATGCTCTCAGTTACCGATATATACCCAGTAATTACACCGCAAAGGAGCAGAATATATTTTGAAATTCACTTTATTTAACAGCTTAATTTAATGTCATAAAGACGAGTAAACTGTATTCTAACACCGAATTTGTATTCAGAATGAAAAATACTTCTTATAATGAGTCTTTAAAGGAAATCTATTTTTCTGAGAAAAATGACAAAAATTGAAGGTAATAGTTAGGTATTTTTAGCTTAAAAAACTTTTGTTTAAAATTGAAAGATAAGATATGGAAACACTTTTACATTTGAAATAATCTTGGAAAATATATCATAATGCTCTCAGTTACCGATATATACCCAGTAATTACACCGCAAAGAAGCAGAAAATATTTTGAAATTGACTTTATTTAACAGCTTAATTGAATGTCATAAAGACGAGTAAACTGTATTCTAACACCAGATTTGTATTCAGAATGAAAAATACTTCTTATAATGAGTTTTTAAAGGAAATCTATTTTTCTGAGAAAAATGACAAAAATTGAAGGTCAGGGTATTTTTTAGCTCAAAAAACTTTTTGTTTTAAATTTGAAATATAAGATATGGAAACACTTTTACATTTGAAATAATCTTGGAAAATATATCATAATGCTCTCAGTTACCGATATATACCCAGTAATTACACCGCAAAGGAGCAGAAAATATTTTGAAATTGACTTTATTTAACAGCTTAATTGAATGTCATAAAGACGAGTAAACTGTATTCTAACACCAGATTTGTATTCAGAATGAAAAATACTTCTTATAATGAGTTTTTAAAGGAAATCTATTTTTCTGAGAAAAATGACAAAAATTGAAGGTAATAGGTCAGGGTATTTTTTAGCTTAAAAAACTTTTCGTTTTTAAATTGAAAGATATCATATTGAAACAATTCTATACATGAAATAATCATGGAAAATATATCATAATGCTCTCAGTTACCGATATATACCAAGTAAATACGACGCAAAGGAGCAGAAAATAATTTGAAATTGACTCTATTTAACAGCTTAATTGAATGACATAAAGACGAGTAAACTGTATTCTAACACCGGACTAGTATTCAGAATGAAAAATACTTCTTAAAATGAGATTTTAAAGGAATTCTATTTTTCTGAGAAAAATAAGAAAAATTGAAGGTAGTAAGTAGTTTAAGGTATTTTCTAGCTTAAAAAACTTTTGTTTAAAATTGAAAGATATGATATTGAAACACTTCTATACATGAAATAATAATGGAAAATATATCATAATGCTCTCAGTTACCGATATATACCCAGTAATTACACCGCAAAGAAGCAGAAAATATTTTGAAATTGACTTTATTTAACAGCTTAATTGAATGTCATAAAGACGAGTAAACTGTATTCTAACACCAGATTTGTATTCAGAATGAAAAATACTTCTTATAATGAGTTTTTAAAGGAAATCTATTTTTCTGAGAAAAATGAAAAAATTGAAGGTAATAGGTCAGGGTATTTTTTAGCTCAAAAAACTTTTTGTTTTAAATTTGAAATATAAGATATGGAAACACTTTTACATTTGAAATAATCTTGGAAAATATATCATAATGCTCTCAGTTACCGATATATACCCAGTAATTACACCGCAAAGGAGCAGAAAATATTTTGAAATTGACTTTATTTAACAGCTTAATTGAATGTCATAAAGACGAGTAAACTGTATTCTAACACCAGATTTGTATTCAGAATGAAAAATACTTCTTATAATCAGTTTTTAAAGGAAATCTATTTTTCTGAGAAAAATGACAAAAATTGAAGGTAATAGGTCAGGGTATTTTTTAGCTTAAAAAACTTTTTGTTTTTAAATTGAAAGATATCATATTGAAACAATTCTATACATGAAATAATCATGGAAAATATATCATAATGCTCTCAGTTACCGATATATACCCAGTAAATACGACGCAAAGGAGCAGAAAATATTTTGAAATTGACTCTATTTAACAGCTTAATTGAATGACATAAAGACGAGTAAACTGTATTCTAACACCGGACTAGTATTCAGAATGAAAAATACTTCTTAAAATGAGATTTTAAAGGAATTCTATTTTTCTGAGAAAAATAAGAAAAATTGAAGGTAGTAAGTAGTTTAGGATATTTTCTAGCTTAAAAAACTTTTGTTTAAAATTGAAAGATATGATATTGAAACACTTCTATACATGAAATAATAATGGAAAATATATCATAATGCTCTCAGTTACCGATATATACCCAGTAATTACACCGCAAAGAAGCAGAAAATATTTTGAAATTGACTTTATTTAACAGCTTAATTGAATGTCATAAAGACGAGTAAACTGTATTCTAACACCAGATTTGTATTCAGAATGAAAAATACTTCTTATAATGAGTTTTTAAAGGAAATCTATTTTTCTGAGAAAAATGACAAAAATTGAAGGTAATAGGTCAGGGTATTTTTTAGCTCAAAAAACTTTTTGTTTTAAATTTGAAATATAAGATATGGAAACACTTTTACATTGAAATAATCTTGGAAAATATATCATAATGCTCTCAGTTACCGATATATACCCAGTAATTACACCGCAAAGAGCAGAAAATATTTTGAAATTGACTTTATTTAACAGCTTAATTGAATGTCATAAAGACGAGTAAACTGTATTCTAACACCAGATTTGTATTCAGAATGAAAAATACTTCTTATAATTAGTTTTTAAAGGAAATCTATTTTTCTGAGAAAAATGACAAAATTGAAGGTAATAGGTCAGGGTATTTTTTAGCTTAAAAAACTTTTTGTTTTAAATTGAAAGATATGATATTGAAACACTTCTATACATTGAAATAATCATGGAAAATATATCATAATGCTCTCAGTTACCGATATATACCCAGTAAATACGACGCAAAGGAGCAGAAAATATTTTGAAATTGACTCTATATAACACCTTAAGTGAATGACATAAAGACGAGCAAACTGTATTCTAACACCGAATTTGTATTCAGAATGAAAAATACTTCTTATAATGAGTTTTTAAAGGAAATCTATTTTTCTGAGAAAAATGAGAAAAATTGGAGGTAGTAAGTAGTTCAGGGTATTTTCTAGCTTAAAAAACTTTTGTTTTAAATTGAAAGATATGATATTGAAACACTTCTATACATGAAATAATCATGGAAAATATATCATAATGCTCTCAGTTACCGATATATACCCAGTAATTACACCGCAAAGGAGCAGAAAATATTTTGAAATTGACTTTATTTAACAGCTTAATTGAATGTCATAAAGACGAGTAAACTGTATTCTAACACCAGATTTGTATTCAGAATGAAAAATACTTCTTATAATGAGTTTTTAAAGGAAATCTATTTTTCTGAGAAAAATGACAAAAATTGAAGGTAATAGGTCAGGGTATTTTTTAGCTCAAAAAACTTTTTGTTTTAAATTTGAAATATAAGATATGGAAACACTTTTACATTGAAATAATCTTGGAAAATATATCATAATGCTCTCAGTTACCGATATATACCCAGTAATTACACCGCAAAGAAGCAGAAAATATTTTGAAATTGACTTTATTTAACAGCTTAATTGAATGTCATAAAGACGAGTAAACTGTATTCTAACACCAGATTTGTATTCAGAATGAAAAATACTTCTTATAATGAGTTTTTAAAGGAAATCTATTTTTCTGAGAAAAATGACAAAAATTGAAGGTAATAGGTCAGGGTATTTTTTAGCTCAAAAAACTTTTTGTTTTAAATTTGAAATATAAGATATGAAACACTTTATACATTGAAATAATCATGGAAAATATATCATAATGCTCTCAGTTACCGATATATACCCAGTAATTACACCGCAAAGGAGCAGAAAATATTTTGAAATTGACTTTATTTAACAGCTTAATTGAATGTCATAAAGACGAGTAAACTGTATTCTAACACCAGATTTGTATTCAGAATGAAAAATACTTCTTATAATGAGTTTTTAAAGGAAATCTATTTTTCTGAGAAAAATGACAAAAATTGAAGGTAATAGGTCAGGGTATTTTTTAGCTTAAAAAACTTTTTGTTTTAAATTGAAAGATATGATATTGAAACAATTCTATACATGAAATAATCATGGAAAATATATCATAATGCTCTCAGTTACCGATATATACCCAGTAAATACGACGCAAAGGAGCAGAAAATATTTTGAAATTGACTCTATTTAACAGCTTAATTGAATGTCATAAAGACGAGTAAACTGTATTCTAACACCAGATTTGTATTCAGAATGAAAAATACTTCTTATAATGAGTTTTTAAAGGAAATCTATTTTTCTAAGATAAATGACAAAAGTTGAAGGTCAGGTTATTTTTTAGCTCAAAAAACTTTTTGTTTTAAATTTGAAATATAAGATATGGAAACACTTTTACATTTGAAATAATCTTGGAAAATATATCATAATGCTCGCAGTTACCGATATATACCCAGTAATTACACCGCAAAGGAGCAGAAATATTTTGAAATTGACTTTATTTAACAGCTTAATTGAATGTCATAAAGACGAGTAAACTGTATTCTAACACCAGATTTGTATTCAGAATGAAAAATACTTCTTATAATGAGATTTTAAAGGAAATCTATTTTTCTGAGAAAAATGACAAAAGTTGAAGGTAATAGGTCAGGGTATTTTTTAGCTTAAAAAACTTTTTGTTTTTAAATTGAAAGACATCATATTGAAACAATTCTATACATGAAATAATCATGGAAAATATATCATAATGATCTCAGTTACCGATATATACCCAGTAATTACACCGCAAAGGAGCAGAAAATATTTTGAAATTGACTTTATTTAACAGCTTAATTGAATGTCATAAAGACGAGTAAACTGTATTCTAACACCAGATTTGTATTCAGAATGAAAAATACTTCTTATAATGAGTTTTTAAAGGAAATCTATTTTTCTGAGAAAAATGACAAAAATTGAAGGTAATAGGTCAGGGTATTTTTTAGCTAAAAAACTTTTTGTTTTAAATTGAAAGATATGATATGGAAACACTTCTATACATTGAAATAATCATGGAAAATATATCATAATGCTCTCAGTTACCGATATATACCCAGTAATTACACCGCAAAGAAGCAGAAAATATTTTGAAATTGACTTTATTTAACAGCTTAATTGAATGTCATAAAGACGAGTAAACTGTATTCTAACACCAGATTTGTATTCAGAATGAAAAATACTTCTTATAATGAGTTTTTAAAGGAAATCTATTTTTCTGAGAAAAATGACAAAATTGAAGGTAATAGGTCAGGGTATTTTTTAGCTCAAAAAACTTTTTGTTTTAAATTTGAAATATAAGATATGGAAACACTTTTACATTTGAAATAATCTTGGAAAATATATCATAATGCTCTCAGTTACCGATATATACCCAGTAATTACACCGCAAAGGAGCAGAAAATATTTTGAAATTGACTTTATTTAACAGCTTAATTGAATGTCATAAAGACGAGTAAACTGTATTCTAACACCAGATTTGTATTCAGAATGAAAAATACTTCTTATAATGAGTTTTTAAAGGAAATCTATTTTTCTGAGAAAAATGACAAAAATTGAAGGTAATAGGTCAGGGTATTTTTTAGCTTAAAAAACTTTTTGTTTTAAATTGAAAGATATCATATTGAAACAATTCTATACATGAAATAATCATGGAAAATATATCATAATGCTCTCAGTTACCGATATATACCCAGTAAATACGACGCAAAGGAGCAGAAAATAATTTGAAATTGACTCTATTTAACAGCTTAATTGAATGTCATAAAGACGAGTAAACTGTATTCTAACACCGGACTAGTATTCAGAATGAAAAATACTTCTTATAATGAGATTTTAAAGGAATTCTATTTTTCTGAGAAAAATAAGAAAAATTGAAGGTAAGTAGTTTAGGATATTTTCTAGCTTAAAAAACTTTTTGTTTAAAATTGAAAGATATGATATTGAAACACTTCTATACATGAAATAATCATGGAAAATATATCATAATGCTCTCAGTTACCGATATATACCCAGTAATTACACCGCAAAGAAGCAGAAAATATTTTGAAATTGACTTTATTTAACAGCTTAATTGAATGTCATAAAGACGAGTAAACTGTATTCTAACACCAGATTTGTATTCAGAATGAAAAATACTTCTTATAATGAGTTTTTAAAGGAAATCTATTTTTCTGAGAAAAATGACAAAAATTGAAGGTAATAGGTCAGGGTATTTTTTAGCTCAAAAAACTTTTTGTTTTAAATTTGAAATATAAGATATGGAAACACTTTTACATTTGAAATAATCTTGGAAAATATATCATAATGCTCGCAGTTACCGATATATACCCAGTAATTACACCGCAAAGGAGCAGAAAATATTTTGAAATTGACTTTATTTAACAGCTTAATTGAATGTCATAAAGACGAGTAAACTGTATTCTAACACCAGATTTGTATTCAGAATGAAAAATACTTCTTATAATGAGTTTTTAAAGGAAATCTATTTTTCTGAGAAAAATGACAAAAATTGAAGGTAATAGGTCAGGGTATTTTTTAGCTTAAAAAACTTTTTGTTTTTAAATTGAAAGACATCATATTGAAACAATTCTATACATGAAATAATCATGGAAAATATATCATAATGATCTCAGTTACCGATATATACCCACTAAATACGACGCAAAGGAGCAGAAAATAATTTGAAATTGACTCTATTTAACAGCTTAATTGAATGACATAAAGACGAGTAAACTGTATTCTAACACCGGACTTGTATTCAGAATGAAAAATACTTCTTAAAATGAGTTTTTAAAGGAATTCTATTTTTCTGAGAAAAATAAGAAAAATTGAAGGTAGTAAGTAGTTTAGGGTATTTTCTAGCTTAAAAAACTTTTGTTTAAAATTGAAAGATATGATATTGAAACACTTCTATACATGAAATAATAATGGAAAATATATCATAATGCTCTCAGTTACCGATATATACCCAGTAATTACACCGCAAAGAAGCAGAAAATATTTTGAAATTGACTTTATTTAACAGCTTAATTGAATGTCATAAAGACGAGTAAACTGTATTCTAACACCAGATTTGTATTCAGAATGAAAAATACTTCTTATAATGAGTTTTTAAAGGAAATCTATTTTTCTGAGAAAAATGACAAAAATTGAAGGTAATAGGTCAGGGTATTTTTTAGCTCAAAAAACTTTTTGTTTTAAATTTGAAATATAAGATATGGAAACACTTTTACATTTGAAATAATCTTGGAAAATATATCATAATGGTCTCAGTTACCGATATATACCCAGTAATTACAGCGCAAAGGAGCAGAAAATATTTTGAAATTGACTTTATTTAACAGCTTAATTGAATGTCATAAAGACGAGTAAACTGTATTCTAACACCAGATTTGTATTCAGAATGAAAAATACTTCTTAAATCAGCTTTTAAAGGAAATCTATTTTTCTGAGAAAAATGACAAAAATTGAAGGTAATAGGTCAGGGTATTTTTTAGCTTAAAAAACTTTTCGTTTTTAAATTGAAAGTTTGTTAAATTTGAAATATAAGATATGGAAACACTTTTACATTTGAAATAATATTGGAAAATATATCATAATGCTCGCAGTTACCGATATATACCCAGTAATTACACCGCAAAGGAGCAGAAAATATTTTGAAATTGACTTTATTTAACAGCTTAATTGAATGTCATAAAGACGAGTAAACTGTATTCTAACACCAGATTTGTATTCAGAATGAAAAATACTTCTTATAATGAGTTTTTAAAGGAAATCTATTTTTCTGAGAAAAATGACAAAAATTGAAGGTAATAGGTCAGGGTATTTTTTAGCTTAAAAAACTTTTGTTTTTAAATTGAAAGATATCATATTGAAACAATTCTATACATGAAATAATCATGGAAAATATATCATAATGCTCTCAGTTACCGATATATACCCAGTAAATACGACGCAAAGGAGCAGAAAATAATTTGAAATTGACTCTATTTAACAGCTTAATTGAATGACATAAAGACGAGTAAACTGTATTCTAACACCAGATTTGTATTCAGAATGAAAAATACTTCTTATAATGAGTTTTTAAAGGAAATCTATTTTTCTGAGAAAAATGACAAAAATTGAAGGTAATAGGTCAGGGTATTTTTTAGCTCAAAAAACTTTTGTTTAAAATTGAAATATAAGATATGGAAACACTTTTACATTTGAAATAATCTTGGAATATATATCATAATGCTCTCAGTTACCGATATATACCCAGTAATTACACCGCAAAGAAGCAGAAAATATTTTGAAAGTGACTTTATTTAACAGCTAAATTGAATGTCATAAAGACGAGTAAACTGTATTCTAACACCAGATTTGTATTCAGAATGAAAAATACTTCTTATAATGAGTTTTTAAAGGAAATCTATTTTTCTGAGAAAAATGACAAAAGTTGAAGGTAATAGGTCAGGGTATTTTTTAGCTCAAAAAACTTTTTGTTTTAAATTTGAAATATAAGATATGGAAACACTTTTACATTTGAAATAATATTGGAAAATATATCATAATGCTCGCAGTTACCGATATATACCCAGTAATTACACCGCAAAGGAGCAGAAAATATTTTGAAATTGACTTTATTTAACAGCTTAATTGAATGTCATAAAGACGAGTAAACTGTATTCTAACACCAGATTTGTATTCAGAATGAAAAATACTTCTTATAATCAGTTTTTAAAGGAAATCTATTTTTCTGAGAAAAATGACAAAAATTGAAGGTAATAGGTCAGGGTATTTTTTAGCTTAAAAAACTTTTTGTTTTTAAATTGAAAGACATCATATTGAAACAATTCTATACATGAAATAATCATGGAAAATATATCATAATGATCTCAGTTACCGATATATACCCACTAAATACGACGCAAAGGAGCAGAAAATAATTTGAAATTGACTCTATTTAACAGCTTAATTGAATGACATAAAGACGAGTAAACTGTATTCTAACACCGGACTAGTATTCAGAATGAAAAATACTTCTTAAAATGAGATTTTAAAGGAATTCTATTTTTATGAGAAAAATAAGAAAAATTGAAGGTAGTAAGTAGTTTAGGATATTTTCTAGCTTAAAAAACTTTTGTGTAAAATTGAAAGATATGATATTGAAACACTTCTATACATGAAATAATAATGGAAAATATATCATAATGCTCTCAGTTACCGATATATACCCAGTAATTACACCGCAAAGAAGCAGAAAATATTTTGAAATTGCCTTTATTTAACAGCTTAATTGAATGTCATAAAGACGAGTAAACTGTATTCTAACACCAGATTTGTATTCAGAATGAAAAATACTTCTTATAATGAGTTTTTAAAGGAAATCTATTTTTCTGAGAAAAATGACAAAAATTGAAGGTAATAGGTCAGGGTATTTTTTTGCTCAAAAAACTTTTTGTTTTAAATTTGAAATATAAGATATGGAAACAATTTTACATTTGAAATAATCTTGGAATATATATCATAATGCTCTGAGTTACCGATATATACCCAGTAATTACACCGCAAAGAAGCAGAAAATATTTTGAAAGTGACTTTATTTAACAGCTAAATTGAATGTCATAAAGACGAGTAAACTGTATTCTAACACCAGATTTGTATTCAGAATGAAAAATACTTCTTATAATGAGTTTTTAAAGGAAATCTATTTTTCTGAGATAAATGACAAAAGTTGAAGGTCAGGGTATTTTTTAGCTCAAAAAACTTTTTGTTTTAAATTTGAAATATAAGATATGGAAACACTTTTACATTTGAAATAATCTTGGAAAATATATCATAATGCTCGCAGTTACCGATATATACCCAGTAATTACACCGCAAAGGAGCAGAAAATATTTTGAAATTGACTTTATTTAACAGCTTAATTGAATGTCATAAAGACGAGTAAACTGTATTCTAACACCAGATTTGTATTCAGAATGAAAAATACTTCTTAAAATGAGTTTTTAAAGGAATTCTATTTTTCTGAGAAAAATGACAAAAATTGAAGGTAATAGTTAGGTATTTTTTAGCTTAAAAAACTTTTGTTTTAAATTGAAAGATATCATATTGAAACAATTCTATACATGAAATAATCATGGAAAATATATCATAATGATCTCAGTTACCGATATATACCCACTAAATACGACGCAAAGGAGCAGAAAATAATTTGAAATTGACTCTATTTAACAGCTTAATTGAATGACATAAAGACGAGTAAACTGTATTCTAACATCGGACTAGTATTCAGAATGAAAAATACTTCCTTAAAATGAGTTTTTAAAGGAATTCTATTTTTCTGAGAAAAATAAGAAAAATTGAAGGTAAGTAGTTTAGGGTATTTTCTAGCTTAAAAAACTTTTGTTTAAAATTGAAAGATATGATATTGAAACACTTCTATACATGAAATAATAATGGAAAGTATATCATAATGCTCTCAGTTACCGATATATACCCAGTAATTACACCGCAAAGAAGCAGAAAATATTTTGAAATTGACTTTATTTAACAGCTTAATTGAATGTCATAAAGACGAGTAAACTGTATTCTAACACCAGATTTGTATTCAGAATGAAAAATACTTCTTATAATGAGTTTTTAAAGGAAATCTATTTTTCTGAGAAAAATGAAAAAATTGAAGGTAATAGGTCAGGGTATTTTTTAGCTCAAAAAACTTTTTGTTTTAAATTTGAAATATAAGATATGGAAACACTTTTACATTTGAAATAATATTGGAAAATATATCATAATGCTCGCAGTTACCGATATATACCCAGTAATTACAGCGCAAAGGAGCAGAAAATATTTTGAAATTGACTTTATTTAACAGCTTAATTGAATGTCATAAAGACGAGTAAACTGTATTCTAACACCAGATTTGTATTCAGAATGAAAAATACTTCTTAAATCAGCTTTTAAAGGAAATCTATTTTTCTGAGAAAAATGACAAAAATTGAAGGTAATAGGTCAGGGTATTTTTTAGCTTAAAAAACTTTTCGTTTTTAAATTGAAAGGTTTTAAAATTGAAAGATATCATATTGAAACAATTCTATACAGAAGCTAATCATGGAAAATATATCATAATGCTCTCAGTTACCGATATATACCAAGTAAATACGACGCGAAGGAGCAGAAAAATAATTTGAAATTGACTCTATTTAACAGCTTAATTGAATGACATAAAGACGAGTAAACTGTATTCTAACACCGGACTAGTATTCAGAAATGAAAAATACTTCCTTAAAATGAGATTTTAAAGGAATTCTATTTTTATGAGAAAAATAAGAAAAATTGAAGGTAGTAAGTAGTTTAGGATATTTTCTAGCTTAAAAAACTTTTGTGTAAAATTGAAAGATATGATATTGAAACACTTCTATACATGAAATAATAATGGAAAATATATCATAATGCTCTCAGTTACCGATATATACCCAGTAATTACACCGCAAAGAAGCAGAAAATATTTTGAAATTGCCTTTATTTAACAGCTTAATTGAATGTCATAAAGACGAGTAAACTGTATTCTAACACCAGATTTGTATTCAGAATGAAAAATACTTCTTATAATGAGTTTTTAAAGGAAATCTATTTTTCTGAGAAAAATGACAAAAATTGAAGGTAATAGGTCAGGGTATTTTTTAGCTCAAAAAACTTTTTGTTTTAAATTTGAAATATAAGATATGGAAACACTTTTACATTTGAAATAATCTTGGAAAATATATCATAATGCTCTCAGTTACCGATATATACCCAGTAATTACACCGCAAAGGAGCAGAAAATATTTTGAAATTGACTTTATTTAACAGCTTAATTGAATGTCATAAAGACGAGTAAACTGTATTCTAACACCAGATTTGTATTCAGAATGAAAAATACTTCTTATAATGAGTTTTTAAAGGAAATCTATTTTTCTAAGATAAATGACAAAAGTTGAAGGTCAGGTTATTTTTTAGCTCAAAAAACTTTTTGTTTTAAATTTGAAATATAAGATATGGAAACACTTTTACATTTGAAATAATCTTGGAAAATATATCATAATGCTCGCAGTTACCGATATATACCCAGTAATTACACCGCAAAGGAGCAGAAATATTTTGAAATTGACTTTATTTAACAGCTTAATTGAATGTCATAAAGACGAGTAAACTGTATTCTAACACCAGATTTGTATTCAGAATGAAAAATACTTCTTATAATGAGTTTTTAAAGGAAATCTATTTTTCTGAGAAAAATGACAAAAGTTGAAGGTAATAGGTCAGGGTATTTTTTAGCTTAAAAAACTTTTTGTTTTTAAATTGAAAGACATCATATTGAAACAATTCTATACATGAAATAATCATGGAAAATATATCATAATGATCTCAGTTACCGATATATACCCACTAAATACGACGCAAAGGAGCAGAAAATAATTTGAAATTGACTCTATTTAACAGCTTAATTGAATGACATAAAGACGAGTAAACTGTATTCTAACACCAGACTTGTATTCAGAATGAAAAATACTTCTTAAAATGAGTTTTTAAAGGAATTCTATTTTTCTGAGAAAAATAAGAAAAATTGAAGGTAGTAAGTAGTTAGGGTATTTTCTAGCTTAAAAAACTTTTGTTTAAAATTGAAAGATATGATATTGAAACACTTCTATACATGAAATAATAATGGAAAATATATCATAATGCTCTCAGTTACCGATATATACCCAGTAATTACACCGCAAAGAAGCAGAAAATATTTTGAAATTGACTTTATTTAACAGCTTAATTGAATGTCATAAAGACGAGTAAACTGTATTCTAACACCAGATTTGTATTCAGAATGAAAAATACTTCTTATAATGAGTTTTTAAAGGAAATCTATTTTTCTGAGAAAAATGAAAAAATTGAAGGTAATAGGTCAGGGTATTTTTTAGCTCAAAAAACTTTTTGTTTTAAATTTGAAATATAAGATATGGAAACACTTTTACATTTGAAATAATATTGGAAAATATATCATAATGGTCTCAGTTACCGATATATACCCAGTAATTACACCGCAAAGGAGCAGAAAATATTTTGAAATTGACTTTATTTAACAGCTTAATTGAATGTCATAAAGACGAGTAAACTGTATTCTAACACCAGATTTGTATTCAGAATGAAAAATACTTCTTATAATCAGTTTTTAAAGGAAATCTATTTTTCTGAGAAAAATGACAAAAATTGAAGGTAATAGGTCAGGGTATTTTTTAGCTTAAAAAACTTTTCGTTTTTAAATTGAAAGATATCATATTGAAACAATTCTATACATGAAGTAATCATGGAAAATATATCATAATGCTCTCAGTTACCGATATATACCAAGTAAATACGACGCGAAGGAGCAGAAAATAATTTGAAATTGACTCTATTTAACAGCTTAATTGAATGACATAAAGACGAGTAAACTGTATTCTAACACCGGACTAGTATTCAGAATGAAAAATACTTCTTAAAATGAGATTTTAAAGGAATTCTATTTTTCTGAGAAAAATAAGAAAAATTGAAGGTAGTAAGTAGTTTAGGATATTTTCTAGCTTAAAAAACTTTTGTGTAAAATTGAAAGATATGATATTGAAACACTTCTATACATGAAATAATAATGAAAAATATATCATAATGCTCTCAGTTACCGATATATACCCAGTAATTACACCGCAAAGAAGCAGAAAATATTTTGAAATTGCCTTTATTTAACAGCTTAATTGAATGTCATAAAGACGAGTAAACTGTATTCTAACACCAGATTTGTATTCAGAATGAAAAATACTTCTTATAATGAGTTTTTAAAGGAAATCTATTTTTCTGAGAAAAATGACAAAAATTGAAGGTAATAGGTCAGGGTATTTTTTAGCTCAAAAAACTTTTTGTTTTAAATTTGAAATATAAGATATGGAAACACTTTTACATTTGAAATAATCTTGGAAAATATATCATAATGCTCTCAGTTACCGATATATACCCAGTAATTACACCGCAAAGGAGCAGAAAATATTTTGAAATTGACTTTATTTAACAGCTAAATTGAATGTCATAAAGACGAGTAAACTGTATTCTAACACCAGATTTGTATTCAGAATGAAAAATACTTCTTAAATCAGCTTTTAAAGGAAATCTATTTTTCTGAGAAAAATGACAAAATTGAAGGTAATAGGTCAGGGTATTTTTTAGCTTAAAAAACTTTTCGTTTTTAAATTGAAAGATATCATATTGAAACAATTCTATACATGAAGTAATCATGGAAAATATATCATAATGCTCTCAGTTACCGATATATACCAAGTAAATACGACGCGAAGGAGCAGAAAATAATTTGAAATTGACTCTATTTAACAGCTTAATTGAATGACATAAAGACGAGTAAACTGTATTCTAACACCGGACTAGTATTCAGAATGAAAAATACTTCTTAAAATGAGATTTTAAAGGAATTCTATTTTCATGAGAAAAATAAGAAAAATTGAAGGTAGTAAGTAGTTTAGGATATTTTCTAGCTTAAAAAACTTTTGTGTAAAATTGAAAGATATGATATTGAAACACTTCTATACATGAAATAATAATGGAAAATATATCATAATGCTCTTAGTTACCGATATATACCCAGTAATTACACCGCAAAGAAGCAGAAAATATTTTGAAATTGCCTTTATTTAACAGCTTAATTGAATGTCATAAAGACGAGTAAACTGTATTCTAACACCAGATTTGTATTCAGAATGAAAAATACTTCTTATAATGAGTTTTTAAAGGAAATCTATTTTTCTGAGAAAAATGACAAAAATTGAAGGTAATAGGTCAGGGTATTTTTTTGCTCAAAAAACTTTTTGTTTTAAATTTGAAATATAAGATATGGAAACAATTTTACATTTGAAATAATCTTGGAATATATATCATAATGCTCTGAGTTACCGATATATACCCAGTAATTACACCGCAAAGAAGCAGAAAATATTTTGAAAGTGACTTTATTTAACAGCTAAATTGAATGTCATAAAGACGAGTAAACTGTATTCTAACACCAGATTTGTATTCAGAATGAAAAATACTTCTTATAATGAGTTTTTAAAGGAAATCTATTTTTCTGAGAAAAATGACAAAAGTTGAAGGTCAGGTTATTTTTTAGCTCAAAAAACTTTTTGTTTTAAATTTGAAATATAAGATATGGAAACACTTTTACATTTGAAATAATCTTGGAAAATATATCATAATGCTCGCAGTTACCGATATATACCCAGTAATTACACCGCAAAGGAGCAGAAAATATTTTGAAATTGACTTTATTTAACAGCTTAATTGAATGTCATAAAGACGAGTAAACTGTATTCTAACACCAGATTTGTATTCAGAATGAAAAATACTTCTTATAATGAGTTTTTAAAGGAAATCTATTTTTCTGAGAAAAATGACAAAAGTTGAAGGTAATAGGTCAGGGTATTTTTTAGCTTAAAAAACTTTTTGTTTTTAAATTGAAAGACATCATATTGAAACAATTCTATACATGAAATAATCATGGAAAATATATCATAATGATCTCAGTTACCGATATATACCCACTAAATACGACGCAAAGGAGCAGAAAATAATTTGAAATTGACTCTATTTAACAGCTTAATTGAATGACATAAAGACGAGTAAACTGTATTCTAACATCGGACTAGTATTCAGAATGAAAAATACTCCTTAAAATGAGTTTTTAAAGGAATTCTATTTTTCTGAGAAAAATAAGAAAAATTGAAGGTAGTAAGTAGTTTAGGGTATTTTCTAGCTTAAAAAACTTTTGTTTAAAATTGAAAGATATGATATTGAAACACTTCTATACATGAAATAATAATGGAAAGTATATCATAATGCTCTCAGTTACCGATATATACCCAGTAATTACACCGCAAAGAAGCAGAAAATATTTTGAAATTGACTTTATTTAACAGCTTAATTGAATGTCATAAAGACGAGTAAACTGTATTCTAACACCAGATTTGTATTCAGAATGAAAAATACTTCTTATAATGAGTTTTTAAAGGAAATCTATTTTTCTGAGAAAAATGAAAAAATTGAAGGTAATAGGTCAGGGTATTTTTTAGCTCAAAAAACTTTTTGTTTTAAATTTGAAATATAAGATATGGAAACACTTTTACATTTGAAATAATATTGGAAAATATATCATAATGCTCTCAGTTACCGATATATACCCAGTAATTACACCGCAAAGGAGCAGAAAATATTTTGAAATTGACTTTATTTAACAGCTTAATTGAATGTCATAAAGACGAGTAAACTGTATTCTAACACCAGATTTGTATTCAGAATGAAAAATACTTCTTATAATGAGTTTTTAAAGGAAATCTATTTTTCTGAGAAAAATGACAAAAATTGAAGGTAATAGGTCAGGGTATTTTTTAGCTCAAAAAACTTTTTGTTTTAAATTGAAATATAAGATATTGAAACACTTCTATACATTGAAATAATCATGGAAAATATATCATAATGCTCTCAGTTACCGATATATACCCAGTAATTACGACGCAAAGGAGCAGAAAATATTTTGAAATTGACTCTATTTAACAGCTTAATTGAATGTCATAAAGACGAGTAAACTGTATTCTAACACCAGATTTGTATTCAGAATGAAAAATACTTCTTAAATCAGCTTTTAAAGGAAATCTATTTTTCTGAGAAAAATGACAAAAATTGAAGGTAATAGGTCAGGGTATTTTTTAGCTTAAAAAACTTTTCGTTTTTAAATTGAAAGATATCATATTGAAACAATTCTATACATGAAGTAATCATGGAAAATATATCATAATGCTCTCAGTTACCGATATATACCAAGTAAATACGACGCGAAAGGAGCAGAAAATAATTTGAAATTGACTGTATTTAACAGCTTAATTGAATGACATAATGACGAGTAAACTGTATTCTAACACCGGACTAGGATTCAGAATGAAAAATACTTCTTAAAATGAGATTTTAAAGGAATTCTATTTTTCTGAGAAAAATAAGAAAAATTGAAGGTAGTAAGTAGTTAGGGTATTTTTTAGCTCAAAAAACTTTTTGTTTTAAATTTGAAATATAAGATATGGAAACACTTTTACATTTGAAATAATATTGGAAAATATATCATAATGCTCGCAGTTACCGATATATACCCAGTAATTACACCGCAAAGGAGCAGAAAATATTTTGAAATTGACTTTATTTAACAGCTTAATTGAATGTCATAAAGACGAGTAAACTGTATTCTAACACCAGATTTGTATTCAGAATGAAAAATACTTCTTATAATCAGTTTTTAAAGGAAATCTATTTTTCTGAGAAAAATGACAAAAATTGAAGGTAATAGGTCAGGGTATTTTTTAGCTTAAAAAACTTTTTGTTTTTAAATTGAAAGACATCATATTGAAACAATTCTATACATGAAATAATCATGGAAAATATATCATAATGATCTCAGTTACCGATATATACCCACTAAATACGACGCAAAGGAGCAGAAAATAATTTGAAATTGACTCTATTTAACAGCTTAATTGAATGACATAAAGACGAGTAAACTGTATTCTAACACCGGACTAGTATTCAGAATGAAAAATACTTCTTAAAATGAGATTTTAAAGGAATTCTATTTTTATGAGAAAAATAAGAAAAATTGAAGGTAGTAAGTAGTTTAGGATATTTTCTAGCTTAAAAAACTTTTGTGTAAAATTGAAAGATATGATATTGAAACACTTCTATACATGAAATAATAATGGAAAATATATCATAATGCTCTCAGTTACCGATATATACCCAGTAATTACACCGCAAAGAAGCAGAAAATATTTTGAAATTGCCTTTATTTAACAGCTTAATTGAATGTCATAAAGACGAGTAAACTGTATTCTAACACCAGATTTGTATTCAGAATGAAAAATACTTCTTATAATGAGTTTTTAAAGGAAATCTATTTTTCTGAGAAAAATGACAAAAATTGAAGGTAATAGGTCAGGGTATTTTTTGCTCAAAAAACTTTTTGTTTTAAATTTGAAATATAAGATATGGAAACAATTTTACATTTGAAATAATCTTGGAATATATATCATAATGCTCTGAGTTACCGATATATACCCAGTAATTACACCGCAAAGAAGCAGAAAATATTTTGAAAGTGACTTTATTTAACAGCTAAATTGAATGTCATAAAGACGAGTAAACTGTATTCTAACACCAGATTTGTATTCAGAATGAAAAATACTTCTTATAATGAGTTTTTAAAGGAAATCTATTTTTCTGAGATAAATGACAAAAGTTGAAGGTCAGGGTATTTTTTAGCTCAAAAAACTTTTTGTTTTAAATTTGAAATATAAGATATGGAAACACTTTTACATTTGAAATAATCTTGGAAAATATATCATAATGCTCGCAGTTACCGATATATACCCAGTAATTACACCGCAAAGGAGCAGAAAATATTTTGAAATTGACTTTATTTAACAGCTTAATTGAATGTCATAAAGACGAGTAAACTGTATTCTAACACCAGATTTGTATTCAGAATGAAAAATACTTCTTATAATGAGTTTTTAAAGGAAATCTATTTTTCTGAGAAAAATGACAAAAATTGAAGGTCAGGGTATTTTTTAGCTTAAAAAACTTTTTGTTTTTAAATTGAAAGACATCATATTGAAACAATTCTATACATGAAATAATCATGGAAAATATATCATAATGATCTCAGTTACCGATATATACCCACTAAATACGACGCAAAGGAGCAGAAAATAATTTGAAATTGACTCTATTTAACAGCTTAATTGAATGACATAAAGACGAGTAAACTGTATTCTAACATCGGACTAGTATTCAGAATGAAAAATACTCCTTAAAATGAGTTTTTAAAGGAATTCTATTTTTCTGAGAAAAATAAGAAAAATTGAAGGTAGTAAGTAGTTTAGGGTATTTTCTAGCTTAAAAAACTTTTGTTTAAAATTGAAAGATATGATATTGAAACACTTCTATACATGAAATAATAATGGAAAGTATATCATAATGCTCTCAGTTACCGATATATACCCAGTAATTACACCGCAAAGAAGCAGAAAATATTTTGAAATTGACTTTATTTAACAGCTTAATTGAATGTCATAAAGACGAGTAAACTGTATTCTAACACCAGATTTGTATTCAGAATGAAAAATACTTCTTATAATGAGTTTTTAAAGGAAATCTATTTTTCTGAGAAAAATGAAAAAATTGAAGGTAATAGGTCAGGGTATTTTTTAGCTCAAAAAACTTTTTGTTTTAAATTTGAAATATAAGATATGGAAACACTTTTACATTTGAAATAATATTGGAAAATATATCATAATGCTCTCAGTTACCGATATATACCCAGTAATTACAGCGCAAAGGAGCAGAAAATATTTTGAAATTGACTTTATTTAACAGCTTAATTGAATGTCATAAAGACGAGTAAACTGTATTCTAACACCAGATTTGTATTCAGAATGAAAAATACTTCTTAAATCAGCTTTTAAAGGAAATCTATTTTTCTGAGAAAAATGACAAAAATTGAAGGTAATAGGTCAGGGTATTTTTTTAGCTTAAAAAACTTTTCGTTTTTAAATTGAAAGATATCATATTGAAACAATTCTATACATGAAGTAATCATGGAAAATATATCATAATGCTCTCAGTTACCGATATATACCAAGTAAATACGACGCGAAGGAGCAGAAAATAATTTGAAATTGACTCTATTTAACAGCTTAATTGAATGACATAAAGACGAGTAAACTGTATTCTAACACCGGACTAGTATTCAGAATGAAAAATACTTCTTAAAATGAGATTTTAAAGGAATTCTATTTTTCTGAGAAAAATAAGAAAAATTGAAGGTAGTAAGTAGTTTAGGATATTTTCTAGCTTAAAAAACTTTTGTGTAAAATTGAAAGATATGATATTGAAACACTTCTATACATGAAATAATAATGGAAAATATATCATAATGCTCTTAGTTACCGATATATACCCAGTAATTACACCGCAAAGAAGCAGAAAATATTTTGAAATTGCCTTTATTTAACAGCTTAATTGAATGTCATAAAGACGAGTAAACTGTATTCTAACATCAGATTTGTATTCAGAATGAAAAATACTTCTTATAATGAGTTTTTAAAGGAAATCTATTTTTCTGAGAAAAATTACAAAAATTGAAGGTAATAATAGGTTAGGGTATTTTTGAGCTGAAAAAACTTTTTGTTTTTAAATTGAACGATATCATATTGAAACAATTCTATACATGAAATAATCGTGGAAAATATATCATAATGCTCTCAGTTACCGATATATACCCAGTAATTACACCGCAAAGAAGCAGAAAATAAATTGAAATTGACTCTATCTAACAGCTTTATTGAATGACATAAAGACGAGTAAACTGTATTCTAACACCGGACTTGTATTCAGAATGAAAAATACTTCTTAAAATGAGATTTTAAAGGAATTTTTTCTTTCTGAGAAAAATAAGAAAAATTGAAGGTAGTAAGTAGTTTTGGGTATTTTCTAGCTTAAAAACTTTTATTTTAAAATTGAAAGATATGATATTGAAACACTTCTAACCATGAAATAATCATGGAAAATATATCATAATGCTCTCAGTTACCGATATATACCCAGTAATTACACCGCAAAGAAGCAGAAAATATTTTGAAATTGACTTTATTTAAGAGCTTAATTGAATGTCATAAAGACGAATAAACTGTATTCTAACACCAGATTTGTATTTAGAATGAAAAATACTTCTTATAATGAGTTTTTAAAGGAAATCTATTTTTCTGAGAAAAATGACAAAAATTGAAGGTAATAGGTCAGGGGTATTTTTTAGCTCAAGAAAAGTTTTGTTTTAAATTTGAAATATAAGATATGGAAACACTTTTACATTTGAAATAATCTTGGAAAGTATATCATAATGCTCTCAGTTAATGATATATACCCAGTAATTACACCGCAAAGGAGTAGAAAATATTTTGAAATTGACTTTATTGAACAGCTTAATTGAATGTCATAATGCTCTCAGTTACCGATATATACCCAGTCAATACGACACAAAGGAGAAGAAAATATTTTGAAATTGACTTTATTTAACAGCTTAATTGAATGTCATAAAGACGAGTAAACTGTATTGTAACACCAGATTAGTATTCAGAATGAAAAATACTTCTTATAATGAGTTTTAAAAGGAAATCTATTTTCCTGAGAAAAATGACAAAAATTGTGGGTAATGGCTCAGGGTAATTTTTAGCTCAAAAAACTTTTTGTTTTAAATTTGAAATATAAGATATTCAAACACATTTTATATAGTTGAATAATCATGGAAAATATATCATAATGCTCTCAGTTACCGATATATACCAAGTAAATACGATGCAAAGGAGCAGAAAATATTTGGAAACTGACATCATTTAATAGCATAACTTAATGTCAGGAAGACGAATAAACGGTATTTTAACACCAGATTTGTATTCAGAATGAAAAAATACTTTTAATAATGAGTTTTTAAAGGAAATCTATTTTTCTGAGAAAAATGCCAATAATTGAAGGTAAACTTCAGGATAATTTTTAGCTCCAAAAACTTTTTGTTTCAAAATTGAAAGATAGAATGTTGAGACACTTCTAAACTTGAAATAATCATGGAAAATATATGATAATGCTCTCAGTACCCGATATATACTCAGTAAATACAATACAAAGGAAATGAAAATATTATAAAATTGACTTCATTTAAAAGCTGAAGTGAATGTCATAAAGACGAATAAATGGTATTATAACACTAGATTTATATTCAGAACGAAAAACACTTTTATTAATGCGTTTTTAAAGGATATCTATTTTTCTGAGAAAAATGAGAAAAATTGAAGGTATTTTTTAGCTTAAACTTTTTGTTTTAAAATTGAAAGATATGATATTGAAACACTTCTATATATGAAATAATCATGGAGGGCGCCCGTCGCGTCGGCAGGAGATTAGAGAGAGAGAGAGAGAGAGAGAGAGAGAGAGAGAGAGAGAGAGAGAGAGAGAGAGAGAGAGAGAGAGAGAGAGAGATTGTTCTGGGATCTCGTGGGGTGTAGACCAGCTGTGGCCACCCTCATCCGAGCCAAGGGTCATGGGACGGCTGTACAGGAGGGAGGAGGACTGCATCTCCAGCCTCAAGGGAATTTTAAGGGGTCAAAAATTGTGGTATTGTGGTTGCCTGTGGCTCCTGAGGAGTGAGTCTCTGTGGTATTGTCAAGTGTTTATGGAATTATGTCTACCAATCATGTGTCATCATACTTCGGGTGGGCTTCACTTGTCATCATACTTCGGGTGGGCTTCACATATCATACTTTGGGTAGGCTTCACATGTCATCATGTTTTGGGTGGACTTAACATGGCATCATACGTTGGGTAGGCTTCACATGTCATCATACTTTGGGTGGGCCTCCCGTGTCATTATACTTTGGGTGGACTTAACATGGCATCATACGTTGGGTAGGCTTCACATGTCGTTTGGGGATGAAAGTACTTGGCTCTTTTCGGTCCATGAATCATTGGACAAATTACTATCGTTTTGTATCTACACAAATCCCGACTTGATGACGTCTATTTACAGATTACCATCTCGAAGGCGTCGCTGGCCTCTTCTTCTGGTCGGTCTATACCAAGATTTCCTTGTCATTTACCTATTCTATCCCCATCTTGGCTCCTTCGGCAGCAGTTTCATAAGCAGTTTTCGTCAGCAAAGGGTGTCGTGAGCAGAGTCTACCGTCAGCCGCTCATTAGAGAACGACCCTGCGTGTTGCCTCGTAGCTCACACAATACGATTTAACATGCTTCACTGAGGCCAGTCCCTGCTCTCAATAAATCCCAACATAACATATTTCATCTTGAAGCTTAAAACACATATACAATGCACACCCACGTAAGTGGTTGGTAGTATAGTTAATGTTACCAAGAGATTCCAGGTCCCTTTCATGTATGAGAGCATCCTTTACAAATTTGTATTCAGCATTACAACTGAAATACAATGATGAGCACTATGTCAATTATTATCATGATACGAGTCAATATTGTATTATCGACGTCTGTGTCACCCAAAGTACATATGGTCATATGGTAACCTCATCCTTGCATGAAAATGAGGGATTGAGGGATTTGTGAAACCCCATCAAAATACCCCTTGTTTCACAAAATTTGGTTGACTTTAGCCTAGTGACTCAGGAGTATCTCAGATGATAGCTAAATAGACAGACAGACAGACAAATAGACATAGGCACAAAAAGAAAGTCACAAAAGATCTTTATGCTTGTTTTCCGTTTCTTGCCTTTCGAGGTTGCGCCAGGAACGGACGTGAAAAAGGGCATTCACTTCCTCACATCATCTCTCTAGTTCTCATGTATAATGCACCGGAACCAGAGCTCCCGTGTGGTTTCCTCTAACCACTTCATATGCCTTGGTTCAGCTCATTGACAGCAAGTCGTCCCCTCTGTACCACTCCCTCTATTTTCTTTTTATCCCGAGCATGCAACACGCCCTCGTGCATGTTCATACTTCTACAACTCTGAGAGTCTTTCACTCTGCACTTTCATCACGACTTTAAGTCTCCCCCTCCTTGTTCTCTCCACTTCTGACGAATATATCCTCTTAGACAATCTCTCCTCACTCATCCTCTCCAAATGTCAAAACCATTTCAGAACACTCAGCTCACCAGTCTCAGTCGATCGAGAGGGTGCAGAGGAAGATGTATGAAGATCTGCCGTGAGTATGAGAAAGTTAACAAGAAGACCTCACACACTCCTTCTTACAGACATTGTCATAAAGGAGGGAGGAGCTGACCTCGAAGTTTGCGAAGGGCCGATTCAGTGACCAGTAGGCACAGAGATCTACCTGGACTCAGCAGAAGGACAATACGTGATAGCGACCCACTCCCGTTCACATGTGGAGCACGTCTAAAAAAAAAGGGCATGTATCCCATACATGACAGGACTCATTAACTCTGGTCGACTGCAATGTTGTGGTAGTGAGTAAGAAACTGTTGGGCATCTGTTCCTTATCTTACAGTGTAAATCATTTTGATTTCTCTCAGTCTATATAAACAATGCTGTTCTCAGTTATGGCAAACGATCCTTTCACTGAATTTTTATTGATTATTCATAAACTGTAAACATGTGTCCTATGGCTACTGCATCCTCAATCACGTAACTTTATTGAAATAAAATGAATACTGTAGTCTGTTTGTCTGTCTGTCTGTCATCCCAAATCTGCCACCCTATCATCTTACACACTGAGCAGTACTTCAAGATGCTCACCCCATCTCCTCTTCACCTCTTCTTTGCCTGGTACATTTTCCCCATTTACTTCCTTCATTGTTGCTCTCCTTTGTTCTTCCACTATTCACCTCCTTCCAAAATATTTTCTTACCCTTCCAGAAGTTTGCTAATACTCTCTCACCCCCATCCCTAATTTACCCTATTTTTTCAACTGCTGTAACTTCCTTTTGATCTGCTTCATGCCACCACTTCCTACCCTTCCTCACGCTCTCACACCCCACCTCCTGCACGCCACATAACTCACCCGCACATATAAGAGGTGCTTTCCAAAACACCTTTCATCCATCGTCGTTTGCCCTCACATCCTATTGTCCCTTACCCTAACTCTCCTGATATCCCTTCACTCAAACGTCTTTTCCCAGCTCATCCATTTTCACCATCCTCTTCCTCCACCAAGAACTTTCCTCTTTTTCTGAAACCATTACAAACTTTCGCCCTTGTCTCGACCAAAAAATATAAGCCATCCCACCAGCTGCCTCTCTCACTACATCTTATATCCACAAGTGTCTCCTTTGCACGTCTATCACTTAGTTCACATTCGATCAATTCCCGCTGATCCCTAACACCGTTTATCCCACGTATACTTTTATGTACGTACGTTTTCTTAATGTAGGTATTACCAGTGAAAAATCCTTTTTTTTCAGCACACAACTCCACAAGCTCTTCACCATTATCGTTCACAGTGGGTACCTCATCCCCCTATGTCTATACCCTTAACTACCACATCACACTCTCATGAATTCGAATCATCCATCGCTAATACTGGATCTGTTGCAGTAAACTGCTAACGCAACAACTTACGTTTGTTTTAAAGCACCCGCCTCTCTTCCTTATTCCTATCTCACATTTATCCTCCTATGTTCCTCCACATCAGTCTGGAGCTCATTTCCTTATACTCTGTCACACATTCCCACAACTCATGCTTCAGCAGAGGTGCCACCTACTCCTTGGAACATCGACTGATGCTTACTCAGTGAAAGGAACAGAGTGGCGATTCTTTAGTACTATCATTCTATATACATTATCTATCACACATTATCTATCCTATTTAGTTTGTATTTTTTGTGCTCATTTTCACACATTTGAGAACAATGGAGACGGGAAAAAATGATCTGAAACAATGATGAATTTCTTTTTTTTTTTTTGGACTGGCAACAGTGAAACCATGTCTGGACAATCACCAACTCAGACTGGTGTACCGAGACCTCCAGCACTAGGCTTGCAACATTCAACATCGCCTTGACTCTTCATATTAACATCATACAATTAATTATGTATGGTGAATAACATGACTTCAGGTTATGGTTGGTTTTTTGTCTCGTGTAAAAATTTGTCTATGGGGGAACGGACTGTGAACCTCCCGCCAAACTAAACTAAAGAATTCCCTGATGAGTTCGAGAAAGAGTCACATGGGTAGTATAGGATAAGACAACTTTCGTACGCTCATTCTTCATCTTAAAACAATTTTTCTTTATCTAAATACCGTGCGAATGAATTTTGTCATATCGTTTTCTTTGCTAATATGAGAGAAATAGTTTTCCAAAAAGCTCGTGTCATACCCATCGGCCCTGACGACTCTCCTCAAACAGTTTGTTGACATTTCCTCGCGCGCCAACACCTGAGACATTTACGTCGAGTTGATTTTTATTTACAAAATACACAAAGTTAGGCCGTTGCCCTCATCAGCTTCCCTTGTCAGAGATATTCATGCTGAAGTGAATGACGCCAATGACAGCCAGTAACCGGGACTTAGTGGAGTAAATGAAGGGGTTCGGAGGAAAGACAGCGAGGCAAGGCAAGTAGTTCGGGGGAAAAGTTGAGATAATGGAAGAGATAGAAGAGACAGACAGACAGACAAACAGACAACTGGACACCAGCATGGAAAATGTGCTGGTAGTGAAAGTCTTTGGGACTGATGACTAGGGTCCGGAGTTGGGGGCAGCCTAGAAGTGAATAGATGAAGCCAAACGAAATAGATGAAGCCAAACGAAGAGTCTTTCTCAAGCGAACGTCTCCTTGAACTTCCTAGGCCCACTGGTCACTAGTGGGGATCATGAATTCATCATACATGGGTATCATTGCATGTATACAGAACACAATACAAAATGCACCAATAGAACTTCACATAACTAAGATCTTAAATTTACTTGGGTCCGAATTTAATCATTTGGCGTAATCAACATAACTACTTAGTCGAGAAAACTCTTTCTTTATATGACTTTATTCTAAGGAAATGGAGGAACAGGCAACGAGAAATTATCTCGAGCCAATTACAGTTATGGCCAACTTTAACAGCCTCATTCTCTCAATTTCTCTTCCAAAAATTCTGCTGCAACAAAATAAAAAGGAAAAGAGTAAAGGAAAAGATGATCATATCTTAACATCCTGAGCAATTCACAAGCACCACGACCACCACCACCGCCCTCCTGCTGGGCATGGCTTGAGAAGGAAATCACCGCTTGTGTTACCGAGAAGCAAATCAAGTGATCTTACGTCAGTAGCTCCTTCATCACACACACACACACACCAGCAGCAGTTTGCACAGATCCTCTTGCTCCAAGTGATAACACTTCCGGTACATTCAACCATAAACCTAACTCACACTGGGTATAACACCACTCGAGCGACCCAGATGCTCTTCCCTTCCTCCTCCTCCTCCTCTTCTGCTCCTCCTCCTACCACGGTCATGAACCTTCCGGGTGAACTAAGCTCCAGCTGGGGGACCTGAAAGCCTCCATATATTTTTTTTCTTCCCTCACACAAGAAAAATAACGACGGACTTTCTAATTAGTTTCTTTCCCCCTCCGGCCATCCATAACCCGTGGCCGTCCTGTTGGTACCCAGGGTGTTGCTGGCCATAATGAGCGCTGGCTACCGTCCCGCTGGTACCCAGGGTGTTGCTGGTCATAATGAGCGCTGGCTACTGTCCTTTTGTTACCAAGGGTGTTGCTGGCCATAATGAGCGCTGGCTACTGTCCTTTTGTTACCAAGGGTGTTGCTGGCCATAATGAGCGCTGGCTACTGTCCTTTTGTTACCAAGGGTGTTGTTGGCCATAATGAGCGCTGGCTACAGTCCTGTTGTTACCCAAGGTGTTGCTGGCCATAATGAGCGCTGGCTACCGTCCTTTTGTTACCCAGGGTGTTGTTGGCCATAATGAGCGCTGGCTACCGTCCTGTTGTTACCCAGGGTGTTGCTGGTCAAAATGGGCGCTGACTACTGCCCTGTTGTTACCCAGAGTGTTGTTGGCCATAATGAGCGCTGGCTACAGTCCTGTTGTTACCCAGGGTGTTGCTGGCCAAAATGGGCGCTGACTACTGCCCTGTTGTTACCCAGAGTGTTGTTGGCCATAATGAGCGCGGGCTACAGTCCTGTTGTTACCCAGGGTGTTGCTGGCCAAAATGGGCGCTGACTACTGCCCTGTTGTTACCCAGAGTGTTGCTGGCCATAATGAGCGCTGGCTACAGTCCTGTTGTTACCCAGGGTGTTGCTGGCCATAATGAGCGCTGGCTAAAGTCCTGTTGTTACCCAAGGTGTTGCTGGCCATAATGAGCGCTGACTACTGCCCTGTTGTTACCCAGGGTGTTGCTGGCCATAATGAGCGCTGGCTACAGTCCTGTTGTTACCCAGGGTGTTGTTGGCCATAATGAGCGCTGGTTACAGTCCTGTTGTTACCCAGGGTGTTGCTGGCCATAATGAGCGCTGGCTACCCTAACGAGGCTCTGCGCGCCTCACTCATCCCGCGGGATGTATATACCACCCCAAGGTGTCATAAGGCAACCAGGTGTTGTCAAAGATCGTCTCAAGGAACACGGGTAGCGCACCTCGTACAGATCTCGCATGTGTCGTGGGAAGAACCTGGGTTGTGGGCAGACTTACCCAAAGACTATGCCTCACACTGTGAGAGAAACTTCATCCTCTTCGCGATGGGTTTTAAATACGTTTGCAAGACACAGTACCACCTTACTGTTGCCTGAGAGTTTGAGGATGCGTCCGCTGTCTTCATCCTAGAAAACGAGTCATCACCGACTGTAAGGAAACACGGGAAGCTAAAGTATTGAAGCATTTTCTTTTATCAACATCTCATATAATCATCATCTGGCTAATGGGATCTCACAGAGACACCCTGTGACCTCGATGGTCCTTCTTCACTACCGGTCACAGGATGGACGTGATCCTGTGACCTCTGTGTTCCCAGGATGGACGTGATCCTGTGACCTCTGTGGTCACAGGATGGACGTGATGAGCGCTACAATCAATGAGCGGTCGATAACAGCAAGAAGGAAATCCTTGAGGTGCTGGCAAAGGAGGCCAATGGGTCCACTAACCCCTCCCTGGAATCCCTGGCCTAATGGGGCCAAAGTGTCATGAGAAACAGACCTTTTTATTTCCCTGTCGTGTCATGAATCAGAATGCAGGTCTGGTATTAAAGTGAGATGGTTAGTTCATCTCTCATGTCACATGATACCAAGCACCTCGGTATCAGCATAAACACGGATACATCTCGCAGATAATCGTAGTTATATCCATGTTTGTATAATCATCAGGTTATAGATAGTAATCGCCTGGGGAAGTACGACTTTCCTGCTTTGGGAGAGCTAAAGTGATGGCCGGAGCCATCTACCATCTTCCGTGTCAGTAGGCTGAAGACAGCAGTCGCCCGCCTAGTGGTGTACTTCCCTCTTGACTTAGGAGCACTGAAGTGATGGTCGGAACCATCTTACTATCCATCCGTGTCAGTATAACTGGTCTTACTTTCTGCCTCATTAGAACGAATCTACCGAGCTTGTCCCCAACATATTTCTACATGCAATACCCATTACTTCCATTTTTCACTCCCTTTCCTCTCGCTCTTTCTATTCCCCTTCGTGACCTCAATGTGAGCCAAAGATTCTGAAGTTATTTACGACGGAGGATGGGGGAGGGGAAAGGGACGGATGAAAGGAGGTTGAAAATGTTACTTTTCATGTTCACACCCTCTCACCTTCCTTGTTACTTGTTCCGTTAACAGATGGCAGGTAAGGTGCAGACAGGAGGACAAATCATCCCCTCTTCTTTATCTCTTTGGCAGCATCTTTGTGTCACATGTGACCTTGCCTAATGAGGACTTTTATTTAGGACTGGTACCTTCCACGGAAATAATACATTTTTTTTTTCATACATATTCGCCATTTCCCGCATTAGTGAGATAGCGTTAAGAACAGAAGACTGAGGCTAAGAGGGGAAATCCTCACTTGGCCCCCTTCTCTGTTCCTTCTTTTGGAAAAGTAAAAACAGGAGAGAAGGATTTCCAGCCCCCCCTGCTCCTAAATTCCACATAAAGGCCGAACTTTGACTGAAATATAAAGAGGTTAATGAAAGGAAAACGGAGGTAAAGAAAAGTATTTAAAAATATTGGAGGAAGTGAAAAACACCCTGTCTTCTAAAACGTGCAAGGTCACAGTTACCGGGAAAGACATAAGAGGGTAGAGATTTCCAGAGCTTCGAGGTGTAGAGAGAGAAACAGTTATCAAAACGGCCTACACTTGAGTTGCTAAATGCCACACTGTTGCCACGAGACGCAGCAGCTTGCCAAGCATTGCGTTGTCTAGCTTGTGTTAGGGGCATACAAGCAGCTAGCTCTCGGGAGCAAAAATAAAAGTAATACCTACAGAAGAGGGAAAGTGAACCAACATTGCACGGTGGGGCAAGGGGATAAAGTTTGGAAGTTAGCATGGAAAGTCGGACCGCTTTCGACTCAACTCTGTCAATTAAGGATGCAGAGCTAGAACCATCATCAATCCTTCGTATATACAGAGCAGTTGTTCGGAAGAGCATAAATTTCGATATCCGAAGAGGACTTCCACTTTCTTAAAGGCAGACTAAGCTATTTCCATAAAGTGGGATTTCCATGGTAGTGTGGATGTTGCAGTAGTAAAGTTTGCTCATTGAGTCAAGGTGTGGAATTATCGATCCGTCAAAAGAAGAGAGGAGAGTTGCAAGAAATTTTCGATAGAGAGATGAGCAAGAACTGGGTCTTGGGGGGCATTAAACTTCACCAGATTTCGTTTACCGCAATGAGATATCTTGTCCAAGACTGAGTTTACTGAGGAAACTGTGTCAAAATGAGATGCAGGTCACATGAGAGAAGAAGGAACAGATTTGAAGGATGTGTAGGAATGCTGTGTCGATTCGTCAGCATATGAATGCACTTGGTTATGTGTGGACGAAAAGAAATCGTTGAAAAAAAAAAGGAGAAAATGTGTAGGAGACAGGACAGAACCTTGAGGGACACCGCTGTTGATGGAGAAAGGGAGAAGAGGCTGTTCCATCAACAACCTCAGAAACAGATCGGACGGAGAGGAAGCTAGAAATGAGGGAGCAGCTAGAAATGAGGGAGCAAAAGTGAAGGAGGGAGACCCCGATGCCACATCCCGTCAGAAGCTTTAGATATGTCAAGTCCAATTGCACGATTCCCCAGAGATGAGACAATAGTAAGATAGGAGGAGCATCAGGAATGTTAGAGTCATCCAAGGTAGAGCTGGAGGAGAAACGGGAATCAAAGAGAGTTGCTTTGTCAACGGGAGAGACAGCTAAAGTACCGTCAGAACGGAAGAGTGAAGGAAAGGTAAAGCAACAGACGTTGTCAGGGATGCACTTAGCTAAAGACCAGAAAAACCAATCAGTGGATGACGAGGAGAGATCATGGAATTTTCTCTGAAAAGAAACGCTTCGCCTCACGGATAACGCGCCTATATTGATTTCAGGCGAGGATTAATGCTGACTGGAAGTCGGAGGAAGGAGAGCGTTTCCAAGCCCGATATACCTGATCCTTTTCCTGAATGGCCTCAGAACAGGAACGGTTGAACCAGGGATTGGAGGAAGTGGTCGTCTTTGCGGAAGATAAGATAAATACTTCCATTCCCGCAACAAATACTTCTGTGATGCGTTAGGCGGAGAAAGAAGCATCATAATTTACACAAGAAAAGTTACAGAAGAATTTTCGTATATGTTATTCCAATCAGCTGATATCTACTTTGAGAAGGGGCTGCTGGAGGGGTGAGGTGCCGTTTAAACAGATACATTTATGGGAGTGTCATCAGATGAACCAACTGGGGGCAAGATTGTGTGTAGCTACAGCGGAATGGATCAGAGGTGATAAACAGATCCAAAATATTAGGAGAGTGGTCACATCGGTCAGGAATATGTTTGGGATGGGAGACATTTTACTTTATATAATTGAGAATGAAGAACTGTAGGGGCTTCAATTCTTCTCCAACCATCCGTATGGGAGAAGTTCAACCATTCCCTATGGTGAACTTTGAAATCCCCGAGGAAGAGGATTTCGGCTTGCGGGTTGACAGGATGTCACAGCCTCATGGTGGTAGTTTAGGCAGTCGAAGGAGGTTATAAACTAAGAAAAACAGTGGTAGTTGGAAGACAGACCTTGGGGCACATAACATCAAAGTTTGGGGACTCAGGATCCTCGAGGCATATCACAGTTGTGTTGATGTTAAAAATAAGCACATAGACTCCACCTATGAACCGGAATCGTGAGTGGAGGTTATAGTTAGGCATGAAAAAGGAGGGAGTAGTGAGAACATCATTAGACAACTGTGTCTCTGGGACAAATAAGATGATAGGAGAGGTACTGGACAGATGGTGTTCAACTGAGGAGAGGTCACTAGAGACACCACGAATGTTGGTATAGGGAATATATAAAGTGGATGGTTTATTAGAGAGGGAAATAGTCGTGGGATGGGCCGGTATCACTACTGTCTGAGCACCTCCCCTCTCATTGGTAGTAGAGTCAGGCGGACACCCGGACATTCTTAACATCCCATGATGCCGGGCACTTTACGCCTCACCACAAGGCTGTTGGTTTCCATCATGACTACATTCACAAACGATTACGCAGACAAGAGAAAGCAAGAAAGCTTAGGCGAGGAAACAAGAGACATCTGAGTCCGTGTCTGGTGCTGTAAGGAGAAGACTGCAGGGCTAGCCCGTAACCCCGTATGAATGAGAAAGGAAGTCAGACCAACAGTCCTGACATGGAGGGTGTAAGATGGTTCCCGGCACCATCTTATCGCTCCTGAGTCAGGACGGTGGTACCATCCTGGGCAGCTGCTGTCAACAGGAGTTGTGTTTTATTGCAAAACTTTTCTCAAGAGTGACGTTGTGGGACTTACACGACGCAGATGAGGGTGGATAGAGCCGACGTACCCCAGCCACAGTGGCGTTGCTCTGGAATTTAATTCAGTATGTCTTTTCCTCTGTTTCTCTCTCATGCTGGGTGTCCACTGGCCACATACAGTGGATATATGATATGGCTGGTGTTTGATTGTAACCCATCGGGTCATCTGTAGGTACTGGGTATTGGTTTTGGCGTCGGGTCATCAAAGGCTGGAGAGGTGTTGTGAGTTCTTGTGAGCTGGGGAACGTCCTTGAGAGCAGCGGTATCCTGAGGAATCGTGACAACAGGAAACTCAAAACGTTACTCCTGGAGTTTTTCGTGTCAGTCTAGAGATGTAATAGCGATGCATGTCACTCTATCTTTGCCCTGGGACGGAGGGTGTCGCAATGAAAAAGAAATAATGCGACAGGACAAGAAACTATTATCCTTGGTCCCGAGACAGACAAGAGTGGCGTGCGGGAACTGCATCAGAACACACAGTGTGTAGGTTAAGTGCAGGGAGATGGGTTGGAGATGAAAGTGTGAATGGATGGAGAGCTGTGTGGCTGGAGGGTTGTAGAACTTCTTCCCTCCATGACAAAGGGTTCTCCTAACTCTGCTGCCTCTTGCCTCCAGCCTGGCAGCAGCGTGTCCTCTCCAGCCTCCAGCCTGGCAGCAGTGTGTCCTCTCCAGCCTCCCCTGGCAGCAGTGTATCCTCTCCAGCCTCCAGCCTGGCAGCAGTGTGTCCTCTCCAGCCTCCAGCCTGGCAGCAGCGTGTCCTCTCCAGCTTCCAGCCTGGCAGCAGTGTATCCTCTCCAGCTTCCAGCCTGGCTGCAGTGTATCCTCTCCAGCCTCCAGCCTGGCAGCAGTGTGTCCTCTCCAGCCTCCCCTGGCAGCAGTGTATCCTCTCCAGCCTCCAGCCTGGCAGCAGCGTGTCCTCTCCAGCCTCCAGCCAGGCAGCAGTGTATCCTCTCCAGCCTCCAGCCTGGCTGCAGTGTGTCCTCTCCAGCTTCCAGCCTGGCAGCAGTGTGTCCTCTCCAGCCCTTGGCCTCCATGGATTCACAGAATCTGAAACTGTGGCATCATTCCCACAGAGAGGAGCACAGGGGCCTATGAGAGTAGTGGAAAACTCTCAGCTATTTCGAGATACATTTACGAAACTGGAGTCACAGTTGATGAGACTGGTAACAGGGTACCCCACAAGCTTCCCTCCACTGTCCCTCCTCTCAATGGGAAGCCAGAGATTAATTCAGATGATGATGGACGCTGAGACACCCCGACCACAACAGGCGAGCACATCGCTCGCCAGAATCAAAATTTGTGATGCGTTTCCCTTGCCTCCTAACACTCAGCGATGGTACGAAATTGCTACATACCTTTGTCCCTGTCGTTGTAGGGGGGGAGGGGACAAGCACACACACACACACACACACACACACACACACACACACACACACACACACACACACACACACACACATACGCGCACACACACACACACACACACACACACACACACACACACACACACACACACACATTCAAGCAGTGCACAATGGAAAGAGTGTCTGTACAAATGAATTGCTTTCGTTGGTGTTGATCATCTTCCATCCCTCGAAGGTCCTTAACGAACCAGAACCAATACACAAAGATAACAGCGGGAGAACAACCAGGACAGTACATGAAGCGGTGACACGCGCTCCTCAAAGACGCTAATATTCTAGTAACTGGGGATGACTACCATCAAGAGATCGACCGGGACAACTCAGCAAGGACAGAGAGTCATAGAGACACAAGTTCTTCCAAGTACACACGCGCAAATTTCCTGTATCAGAATTGTCACTAATAACACTAGAATCAGCAAGGTTCATACACCACAGTTACTAGATCTCTCTTAACACATAGTAGCGGATTTTGAGAATATTTATATTTGATGTACTCGATGGAAAATGTGATCACGTAACGCATGTGGTACATTACGGCATATACGAAAATATATATAAAAAAAAAACTATCAGAAAGAAAACGCAACTTATAATCATAAATGTAATCGTAGTAGCTACACGGACGTCGATCTGAATTTCTCATAAAACATGAATTAAGATATTACGATGTCACAGAAAAAAGGACTTAGATTCGTGTCTGTTGGTTGTATAGGTGGCACTAAAGCCAGCCAGCAAACGAGAGCATGGAGGAGCGAGGAATAAATACAGCAGGACAAGAAAGAGGGAGGGAAAAACTTGGAGAAATATATCAAGGCCAAGGCAGAAGATAACACGACTAAGGCAGGAGATAATACGACCAAGGCAAGAGATTTTACGACCAAGGCAGGAGATAATACAACCAAGGCAGGAGATAATACAACCAAGGCAGGAGATAATGCGACCAAGGCAGGAGATTTTACGACCAAGGCAGGAGATTTTACGACCAAGGCAGGAGATAATACAACCAAGGCAGGAGATAATACGACCAAGGCAGGAGATAATACAACCAAGGCAGGAGATAATACAACCAAGGCAGGAGATAATGCGACCAAGGCAGGAGATTTTACGACCAAGGCAGGAGATTTTACGACCAAGGCAGGAGATAATACAACCAAGGCAGGAGATAATACGACCAAGGCAGGAGATAATACAATCAAGGCAGGAGATAATAAAACCAAGGCAGAAGATAATACAACCAAGGCAGGAGATAATACGACCAAGGCAGGAGATAATACAACCAAGGCAGGAGATAATACAACCAAGGCAAGAGATAATACGACCAAGGCAGGAGATAACACGACTAAGGCAAGAGATACCACGACCAAGGCAGGAGATAATACAACCAAGGCAGGAGATAATACAACCAAGGCAGGAGATAATCCAACCAAGGCAGGAGATAATACAACCAAGGCAGGAGATAATACGACCAAGGCAGGAGATTTTACGACCAAGGCAGGAGATAATACGACGAAGGCAGGAGACATTACGACCAAGGTGGGAGATAATACGACCAAGGCAGGAGATAACACGACCAAGGCAGGAGATAATACGACCAAGGCAGAAGATAATACGACCAAGGCAGGAGATAACACGACCAAGGCAGGAGATATACGACCAAGGCAGGAGATAATGCGACAAAGGCAGGAGACAATTCAACCAAGGCAGGAGATAACACGACTAAGGCAAGAGATACCACGACCAAGGCAGGAGATAATACAACCAAGGCAGGAGATAACACAACCAAGGCAGGAGATAATCCAACCAAGGCAGGAGATAATACAACCAAGGCAGGAGATAACACAACCAAGGCAGGAGATAATACAACCAAGGCAGGAGATAATACGACCAAGGCAGGAGATAATACAACCAAGGCAGGAGATAATACAACCAAGGCAGGAGATAATCCAACCAAGGCAGGAGATAATACAACCAAGGCAGGAGATAATACGACCAAGGCAGGAGATAATACAACCAAGGCAGGAGATAATACGACCAAGGCAGAAGATAATACGACCAAGGCAGGAGACATTACGACCTGAATATGTTAACAGTTGATGCCACAATTATGAGCGCAGTAAAGAATGGTGGGGGGGGATTGCGTCAACTTTCAAAAGGACCTGGACAATCCCCAGAGTTGATCTGACACACGATTGACAATGTAATCAACCAAGTAAATCCAAGAGTAATGAGAGCGGAAAATAGATAAGAAAGCCTCGACACAACTATTATCTATCAGGAAATAAGCTGTATGAATCTGTCTGCGAGAGGGACTTGGGAATGGCCACTGTGTCTCAGCTGTAGACCGAGATTCACAGGAGACAGACTGTCTGTTAGCAGATATCAGACTATAATTTCTAAGTACCTGGACGAGGAAGTCTTCTGCAAACTATCCACGTTGTATATCAGGCCAAAACTAGAACATTTGGTCTTAGGTTTGGTCACCGCAATCAAAGAAGCCCAAAAGAACTAAGAGAGGAGGTTCAAAAGGGGGGCAACAAAGATGACTCTTTTTTTTATGTTAGATGAGACGGCAGTGATAGGCTGAGAGGTCATAACGTTGCCCACCGTGGAAGAGATGAGCAAAGAGCAACTTGATCAAAACCCTCAAGTTTCTAAACCAGTTTGATGATGTCAACAGTGAATTGGTTTTTCGAAAAGGACCAAAACAGAAGAACCAGAGACCATAACACATAATTTGGCAAAAACTTGTTTGAGAAAATGTAAAGAAGTACTCTTGTAGTATCATAATAATAACATACAGAGTAACCTAAATGACAGACTTGTAAATGCTTAACAATAAACCACATAAGCTAGAAATTATATGATACAGTTAGTTAAAGACACCGGCGGTTCTATGAATCCTCTCCGTACTGTTACAATTACAACTAAGTATACACAGACAGACAGACACACACACACACACAGACCCAACCAGATCATTGCACCTGACGCACCTGGAACGTCTCCATCCTACTTAACCATGCTGTCCCATGTGGCTTGGGCTAAATCGAGTCCTTTTCCCGGAGTGAAGGTCATGTTGATTTGGCGAACTTGTAAACCGAACTCTTAACCCTCTGCCCCCAAGATCTGTCCCAAGACTTTCCTCTAGTTCCATCATTAAAACTTACGTGAATCTCACCTTTTTAACCAAGTTAGATCATTGGCCTTAACTGTTACACATCTGTTTGTTGTCTATAACCACATTCCACGTACCTAAGATGCCTTCAGTGGATACACTGACGTTTTGTGGGAACTGATTTCAGAAAAGTAAGATCCGGAACCTCGTAGTCTACGTAGTGGGACACTGCAATAGCTGCTTCCTTTATTTATGTGGTGACATTCTAAGTAAGCTTTTGACGATGCTTAACTCCGCCTGGTCTTTTACCAGATCATCACCATAAACTGGCTCAAATCCCACCCCTAACTTCTTGTCACTTGGCTGAAATCTGTGGCATGATCTGAATATGCATATTCTTCCTTGGCTGTGAATACCCTAAATTAAATTTTCCTTTTTCAAGTGTGCATAACTTTCGTTTCCTTCCCTACTTTGCATGGCAGTGCCTCTCCCCTTAACGCCTCTGGGATCCTCTCTCTCTCTCTCTCTCTCTCTCTCTCTCTCTCTCTCTCTCTCTCTCTCTCTCTCTCTCTCTCTCTCTCTCTTAGAGCCACGAGGAGCCGCCAGCCACAGCGGCGCCACGCACCTACTGCCGTGACCCAGGCCCCAGCCAGAGTGTGGCCCTCGAACCCATGACCATATCCGCGCTGGATGGTGGAGGAGGCTTGCTTGTTTAGGGGTACTGCAGGAGGAGGAGGAAGATGAAGGTCCATGTAGCAATGCATTACCCCAGGGAGGACGACCCACATAACACAGTGTTGCCCCAGGAGGACGACCCACATAGCACAGTATTGCCCCAATAGGACGACCCACATGGCACTGTATTGCCCCGAGCGGACGATCCACATAACAGTGTTGCCCCAGGAGGACGACACACATAACACAGTGTTGCCCCAGGAGGACGACTCACATGGCACAGTGTTGCCCCAAGAGGACGACCCACATAGCCCCAGCAGGACAGCCTTCCCCCTCCCTGCCACCTCCCACCGCTGCTCCACCATAACTAACGCTCCTAATGCGGATTTCTGGTAGCGATGGACGTTATCTGGGTCATAGTGTGTGTGTAAAGCTATTTCTGCATTAGTTCATAAGGAAGCGTGCGTAAATGGTTGGGCAGCTCATTCTAGATCAGCGCCATTGTTCAAGAAAACTCTAAAATGGTCTGACTCTACTGCCAATGCGAGGGAGGATTCTGGTCGTGGAGCATTGGCCTCTCCCAAAGACTCCTGTATTATCTAATCAGGGCATTATCCTCCACCCTCACCAATCCTGGTAACAGCCCTTGAAGTCTTAGGATGGGGATAACAACCACCCAGGGCAGTAATCAAACCAAGACTTTTGGAGTGCTGAAATTCTATTCTGGTTAAGAGAGGTGTGTATGTTGCTTCTAACGCATTCGTCTCATGCCTCGCGGAACCTTGAAGCAACACAATTCTAACGTTAGGTCTTCAGAATGGTTTCCTAGCAATAACTGTTTATCTTTGTTTCATCTATTGGTTCTCTAACTCTCCAAGCTTCATGATATTCTTCGATTATCTGAGGTTTTTTGCCAAGAGGCTCTGACATCTTCTCCTTTGAAAACTGAGGTCCTTCTAAAAGTAAATACTGGCACTTGAATATCAATGACTAGATTAACCTACAAAAACTCTTTTCCACTTTTCATAGGACGACCACTGTCTTACCTCGGGCAATGCTTCTGTCTCTACTAAACATAAATCCGCCTTCATCCGGCTCATGTGGTGCAAACCTCCACCAAGACAACACAACATTCCTGTGTCCAACAAGTCCAGTTGAAGGCAACTGGAGCATTCACACCTCCAGAGCTCGACAAGCCTCGGCCTCAACAAGCTGGAGTTACAAGCATAAGTAGTAAGATGTTATCTTCATCGCACTAAACGTCAAGAAATGTGGTTTTAAGAAACTAACCTTACTGAAACTGAAGTGCTGTGAGATCATAATATATATATATATATATATATATATATATATATATATATATATATATATATATATATATATATTCCTATGAGTCCACGGGGAAAATGAAACACGAAAAGTTCCTTATTATTATTACACGAAAGTGCACTTGGGAACTTTTCGTGTTTCATTTTCCCCGTGGACTCATAGGAATATCTTGATCACGCGCAAAATTGTGATCCTTTCCAATATATATATATATATATATATATATATATATATATATATATATATATATATATATATATATATATATATAAACAGCACGATATAAATGCTGATCCTTCAAATCTGTTTAGTCTGCGGAATATATTTATGAATAGTTTGATGCACAGACTCTCGGTCATTATTTGTTAATCTTTTACACAAATACTCTTAATCGTGGGTATCAAAGCGAGATTTCTGTAGGACAGAGAGAGAGAGAGAGAGAGAGAGAGAGAGAGAGAGAGAGAGAGAGAGAGAGAGAGAGAGAGAGAATTGCGTCGGGTGATTCCATAATAAACCCGGCAAACAAGGGCTTTCCTACGCGTAGATTTGTCTTTTTGCGTCGTTCGCCCATCGTCTCATGGGCTCTGGTTTATGTTCCTTGTGCACCATCTTCCGCGAGAGCCACATGATGAAGCCACGTGAGAGAGGCGTCCCCTTTCTCTTGCCGACTTCCTTCCTCATGTGGAAGAAAATATAATGTAGAGGAAATGGTCGATCTTGGCAAGGTCTCACTTGAGTATAATAACCTAGCAATGCATCTGACCCTTAAGGGTATGGGTAGAAGTCACGCCATTATCCTAAGGGTCGTACCGTGGTGTTCCAGGGTCGTACTGTGATATTCCAAGGTCGTACCGTGGTGTTCCAGGGTCGTACCGTTGTGTTCCAGGGTCGTACTGTGATATTCCAAGGTCGTACCGTAGTGTTCCAGGGTCGGTCGTACCGTGGTGTTCCAGGGTCGTACCGTGATATTCCCGGGTCGTACCGTAGTGTTCCAGGGTCGGTCGTACCGTGGTGTTCCAGGGTCATACCGTGATATTCCCGGGTCGTACCGTAGTGTTCCAGGGTCGGTCGTACCGTTGTGTTCCAGGGTCGTACCGTGATATTCCAGGGTCGCACTGTGGTGTTCAAGGATCGTACCGTGATATTCCAGGGTCGTACCTTGGTGTTCCAGGGTCGTACCGTGATATTCAAGGGTCGTACCGTGATATTCCAGGGTCGTACCGTGATATTCAAGGGTCGTACCGTGATATTCAAGGGTCGTACCGTGATATTCCAGGGTCGTACCGTGATATTCCAGGGTCGTACCGTGGTGTTCCAGGGTCGTACCGTGATATTCCAGGGTCGTACCGTGATATTCCAGGGTCGTACCGTGATATTCCAGGGTCGTACCGTGATATTCAAGGGTCGTACCGTGATATTCAAGGGTCGTACCGTGATATTCAAGGGTCGTACCGTGATATTCCAGGGTCGTACCGTGATATTCAAGGGTCGTACCGTGATATTCAAGGGTCGTACCGTGATATTCCAGGGTCGTACCGTGATATTCAAGGGTCGTACCGTGATATTCAAGGGTCGTACCGTGATATTCAAGGGTCGTACCGTGATATTCAAGGGTCGTACCGTGATATTCCAGGGTCGTACCTTGATATTCCAGGGTCGTACTGTGATATTCCAGGGTCGTACCGTGGTATTCCAGGGTCGTACCGTTATACTTGATGAGACGAACTATAGCAACACCTTATCTGGAAAATGACTCCGTTGAGCACTGCATGACACGCCACGACACGAATTCGTAGATCAAACAACGTTTCAAGACCCGCTTACGCCAACGTCCATCCAACCAACACAACACCTCCTTCTCCTCCTCCTCCTCCACCTCCTCCTCCTCCTCCACCTCCACCTCCTCCTCCTCCTCTAACTCACACAGGTCGAGCCGCAGTCCACACACACCCACACACATCACAAGACTGATAAACCCTGAGGGACTCCACTCCTCCTCCCTCACCCAGACTAGCAGCATTCACCTCCTGCCGGCCATTATATCATATATGCCAAAGGGAAGTGCCGAGAATAAAGTGTCTCGCAACCCCTCCATCCTCTCCTCCACCATGGGAAAAAAAAAGAAGAATTCTGGCTATAAATAACGGGTCCGAAAATAGCACCAGTGGGTGTGGCGGCCCCAGGGTCAGGGGCGGAGCTGAGGACACACAGTGAGGGGCCGCGGTGTGAGGGTGGGTGAGGGTTCTTCCGGCTGAGGGGAAAACAAATACTTGTTATGATGGGGGAGGGGAGAGGAGGAGGGGCGGATGTAAAGGGAAGGGTTAGGAGGTTAGGGAGATGGAGGGGATGTGGGATGAGGAGGTGGTGTTCTAGTGGGAGGAGGCAAGGGAGAGGGAGCGAGGGTGGTACAGATGGGAAAGTTGTGTGGGTGTCCGCCTGCGATAATATGGTGTGTGTGGGTGTGTGTGTGTGTGTGTGTGTGTGTGTGTGTGTATGTGTGTGTGTGTGTGTGTGTGTGTGTGTGTGTGTGTGTGTGTGTGTGTGTGTGTGTGTGTGTTTGTGTGCGTGTGCGTTTATGTTTGTGTATGTATGTGTGTGTGTGTGTGTGTGTGTGTGTGTGTGTGTGTGTGTGTGTGTGTGTGTGTGTGTGTGTGTGTGTGTGTGTGTGTGTGTGTGTGTGTGTGTGTGTGTGTGTGTGTGTGTGTGTGTGTGTGTGTGTGTGTGTGTGTGTGTGTGTGTGTTTGTAACAATATATTCAAACATGAGTATGTTGTCCGCTTTTATAGTTTCATCAATCACATAATTTTCTATTCGTCCAATACCATGAAAAGTACGTCCTTTCATATTCTCTAAAATGTTTCCTGCTTAACTTCACGTTATGACCTCTGGTTTCCATCCTTTGATGAACAGTTCACTATGGGCGTCAGCATACTCGTTTTAAAAACTCAAAATGTTGTGATCGAGTCATCCCTTTCTCTATTCTCTTCTGTGGACCAAAAAATCCGTGACCTCTAACCCTTTACTGCCACTCAGTTCTCTCACTTCTGGAACTATCCCTGTTATCCTCTTGACCTTAATAATCTTTCTTTTTTTGTGTTGCCTCTCCAAGTGAATGTACCAGAACGCTTAGTCTCATTTCGACCTAATACAAGACGTGAATCACCTGCTGAACATTTCCTTAATCAAATGACTTGATCGTAATGGTAATATTTGCCAGCGGACGTTCGTCTCCTTTATAATCATCCAACGGAGGAGTTTAGCGACAGATTATCTACAATGTCGACTTCCCAAGCTCCTCTCATGCACAAATACTTATCGATTATTTCCTTTAAATAATATTCATAACAAGAACTTCTTCCACTGTGGCTTATCCTCATTACCTCATATCTATTCGGGTTAAGTTTCCTCATCGATATATCACACCAACTTCAGAGTTTTGTCTAGGTCCCCTTGTAAGGTGATGCATCCCTCCTCACTCTTTACCTCCCATGTGACCTCGGCATCATCTGCAAACATATCTATTCATGAATCCAGTACGAAGAGTCCCAGAACTGGACAGACCCTGAGGCACGCCACGCGTGACACAACCTATTTCGTGAAGGCTCCTCTGCGAGGCGTCCTTTTTTGTTCCCAGTAACTCACGTTATTCCCTCTCCATCCAAAGAGTCTCCTCCTTACTGCTGCCTCCTTGTCAGCCACTTATGTGGTGCGTTATCATGCCCTTTCTGGTAGTCCAGATACAAATAATTCCACCCAATCTTTTCGTTTCTATTTTTCTAATCCAGATTTCACTTTTAGATGAAAGACAGAGTCTAAGAGGTTTATTACACATGACCTTCTTTCCCTAAGTCCGTGTTATCTCTCTCTCTTACGTAATTTACTCTTTTGTACGTGTTCACCCTTCTCCTTTCTGATGATCTCATCCAGCACCTTAACACACCACACTCGTTGGAGGAAGGACTGTAGTTCACAGCAATTTTCTGGTCATATTTCTGAAAAAAAGATATAGTATTTGCCCACTTCCACTCCTGTGGCACTTGAATTTCCTTCAGACACTTTGAACATCGTAATCAACCTCAAACATTATATGACCAATTGTTTTCCTATAATGTGTGAAGTTAAGACCTTACTAGATATGACAAATTAGCCCCAATGAATTTGTTTTTTTTCAATGACATGCTGTCACAGGAAATTTCTTGTATGCATTCTAAGAACTTGTGCCTCCATGGCCTACTCGCTCCATAAGGATTTAAATTCTCCCCAGTATCAAAACACTGCCATTTCTGTGGAGTGTGTGTGTTTCATTGATTCATATACCATTTCATCTTCGTTGTAAGCGCTGTATCCTTGTTCGTTATTAGTCTTTTAGAGGACAATGAGTTATCAACACAACCTAACCTAACCTAACCTAACCAAACTGAACATAGTCCATCACTGGTCGTGCCCTCATGTCTTGACTGTATATCTATCTACCAACCTGCACCTGTCATGTCTATAGCCTCTGGCGGTCTTTAAATCAATATTTCTCGCTTCTTCATCCTTTCCACTTTGGCTGGAATATGTTCTGCCTCAAGGACACCCACAAAAGACTCTTCTCTCTGTCTTTCTTCACATTCTTCATTCATGACGCCTTTTCCCTTTCTCTGGTTATATTCATTACACCTTCTTTCCTCCTGTTATATATATATATATATATATATATATATATATATATATATATATATATATATATATATATATATATATATATCATACATATTCACCATTTTTCGCGTTAGCAAGTTAGCGTTAAGAACAGAGGACTGTGCCTTAGAGGGAAAATCCTCACTCGGCGCCCTTCTCTGGAAAAGTAAAAACTGGAGGGGAGGATTTCCAGCCCCCCAGCTCACACCCCTTTTAGTCGCCTTCTACGACACGCAGGAAATACGTGGGAAGGATTCTTTCTTCCCTATCCCCATGGATAATATATATATATATATATATATATATATATATATATATATATATATATATATATATATATATGTATATATACACATCCTAAGTCTAAGCCAGGAATTAATTCACCGACCAACCTCAAAGGGGAGGATGAACACCTGGAAACGAACCCGGGCGCCCCAGTGCGTGACTTTTACGTGTCTTGAAATCAACCAGATAAGTAAACCACTGCAAATAACACAGGAATAATTTTATTTCTCGCTAAAATTCTGATATTTCAAGGAAGCATCGCTCTGTTTTATCACTTCTGTGTACACTGAAAACTGTCGGAACTACGTGTTGGATTGAATGAACTTCTCATCAGAGAGAAATATCAGTACTCTCCATCTTGAGAGAATTAAAACCTCTTTATTGGACTACATTTTGTTTAACTTTCCTAATGAAGAACGCCGGAGCTTCTCCCCTGTGAGGGGATGTGGTTGGGGTTGGGGCTACATTTTCCCGGGGGGGGGGGGGGGGGGGGGGGGGGGGGGGGGGGGGGCGGCCTGACGCTCCGGACGACGACATCACACAGGTCTTAGATTATCGGGACATGGATATTGAGTTAAGGTATCTGGCGGAGCTGGTGACGCGATCAATAGACCAGAGAGAGAGTGAGTCTTGCATCTGTGTGTGGTTGTTTTTCGGTAGTGGTGAGGACTGTGGTGGTGGTGGTAGGTGAGGAGTGATGGTGGGGGGGTGGTTGAGTTGTGGTGGTGGATGTGGTGGTAAGGGGATGTGATGCATGGAGTATTGGGGGTGGTTGAGTTGTGGTGGTGGATGTGGTGGTAAGGGGATGTGATGCATGGAGTATTGGGGGTGGTTGAGTTGTGGTGGTGGATGTGGTGGTAAGGGGATGTGATGCATGGAGTATTATATATGGGAAGGACAAATAATACAAGACCTGATGGTCCATGACGAGATATGTGGCCATATACATAGTGAGAGTGGACGTGGTCTTAATTCTTTTTTTCCTTGAACCTCTGAAAAAATTATGTATAAAAAGAAATTATTGGACGGTGGTTATAACTTGACCTTGATGGCCTTTTAACGACCCTGGCAGTTGACAGGCGTAGTAAAAACCTCAAGAACCAACCATCCAACCATGACGTGGTCATCTGGGGGTCGTAATCTTTTTTTTTCTTTTCTTTTTTTTTGTGGTAGACTCACGATAGTAAAGCAGAGGGCATCTCTCCTCTCCCACCGCTCCCTCCGGCACAACAGCCGACGAGAAAAATGCAGAGAAGGAACGACATTTAGTTTTCATAGAGTGAACTGACGCGGAAGGTTTGATTGGATAGTGTGAAGGGAAACGATTCAAGACTCTAGCTGCAGTGGATTTTTTTGTTAGAAAGAACATGGAAAAGACGTAACTTACTTCTTAAAAAAGGGATAAGAATTTTTCCTCCTTGAAACAGGAGAGTCTGACAGTTTCTTCATTGACTGCTCCCACTGATGGTTTATCCCAATTTTCTATGACTCTGCTCCCACTGATGGTTTATCCCAATTTTCTATGACTCTGCTCCCACTGATGGTTTATTTCAATTTTCTATGACTCTGCTCCCACTGATCGTTTATTCCAATTTTCTATGACTCTGCTCCCACTGATGGTTTATTCCAATTTTCTATGACTCTGCTCCCACTGATGGTTTATTCCGATTTTCTATGACTCTGCTCCCACTGATGGTTTATCCCAATTTTCTATGACTCTGCTCCCACTGATGGTTTATTTCAATTTTCTATGACTCTGCTCCCACTGATCGTTTATTCCAATTTTCTATGACTCTGCTCCCACTGATGGTTTATTCCAATTTTCTATGACTCTGCTACAGTAGTGATATCTCCTTCCTCTTAATTTTCTACCGTTACTTCAGGTCGCTGAATATCTATCCAAAAATGTGGGGATATTTTTGTAGGGTTAAGTCGGCGAAATTTTTGCAGTGTTGTGAAACAACTTGCAGGTCTCCTCCGTCTGGTTTCCTTTTTCTTTTATTTTGAGAGAGAATAATTTCAGGTCTCTGAGTCTAGTCTTCATTGAGCTTATTGCTGAGTGACAGAATGAGTCTTGTTGCTCTTTTCTGAATTTGTTCGACTTTTTCTTCATCTTTGGCCAAGTCTGGTGAACAGAATTGAATCCCATGTTGTAAATGAGGTCTGACCACAGTGTCTTATAGAGAACAGATGCTGTTTCCTTACTTTATATTTCTGCCTGTAAAACCCAGCAGATTTTTGGCTATACCTTTCATGTTTAGTGGTGAGAAGAAAAGTGGTGATTGACGGGGTGTTGGTGATGGTGGTGTAAACGGGAGAGTGTTGGTTGTGGTGGAATGTAGGAGGCACTGGTGTAGTGGTAAAAGGACTGGTAGCTGTGATGGCCAGTGGCGGGGATTGCAGGGGGAGTGGAGGTGGTGATGGGGAAGAAGTGGTTTTTGTGGAGTAGTCGTGTAGAGGAGAGTGGTGATGTAGGAGGAGTTGTGGTAGAAAGGGGGAAAATAGTGGTGGTAGAGGGAGTAAGGATGGTGGTGATGGTAGAGGTGTTCGTGGTGGCGATGGTGTTGGTGATGGTGGTGGTAGTGGTGGTGGTGTTGGCGGCCAAATACTTCTTCCTCTGTAACTCCTAGCAGTGACGGTAACCACTGTATAACCATAGTGGTGACAGTAACCACTGTATAACCCCAGCAGTGACAGTAACCACTGTATAACCCCAGCAGTGACAGTAACCACTGTATAACCCCAGCAGTGGTCTTATTGATCATCCTCAACACCTGAAGACCGTGGAGTGTCTGTGGTCTTATGATCATCCTTAACACCTGAAGACCGTGGAGTGTATGTGGTCTTATGATCATCCTTAACACCTGAAGACCGTGGAGTGTCTGTCTTCTTATGATCATCTTTAACACCTGAAGACCGTGGAGTGTCTGTGGTCTTATAATCATCCTCAACACCTGAAGACCGTGGAGTGTCTGTGGTCTTATAATCATCCTCAACACCTGAAGACCGTGGAGTGTCTGTGGTCTTATGATCATCCTCAACACTTGCTTAAAATACAGAATCTTATCCACGGATCTTCTACGGTAGCGAGATGGTCACCTCACTCAGGGCAGCGTCGTCGGGAAAACAATAAAGACCTTGTTCTCATAACCTCCTAACCTCCTCCCTCCCTTCGTCATTTGGAAGTAATACTCCCTCCTCCTCCTCCTCCTCCTCCCCTCCTCCTCCTCCTCCACCTCCACCTCCTCCTCCTCCTCTAACTCACACAGGTCGAGCCGCAGTCCACACACCCACACACATCACAAGACTGATAAACCCTGAGGGACTCCACTCCTCCTCCCTTACCCAGACTAGCAGCATTCACCTCCTGCCGGCCATTATATCATATATGCCAAAGGGAAGTGCCGAGAATAAAGTGTCTCGCAACCCCTCCATCCTCTCCTCCCCTAGGGAAAAAAAGGAAGAATTCTGGCTATAAATAACGGGTCCGAAAATAGCACCAGTGGGTGTGGCGGCCCCAGGGTCAGGGGCGGAGCTGAGGACACACAGTGAGGGGCCGCGGTGTGAGGGTGGGTGAGGGTTCTTCCGGCTGAGGGGAAAACAAATACTTGTTATGATGGCGGAGAGGAGAGGAGGAGGGGCGGATGTAAAGGGAAGGGTTAGGAGGTTAGGGAGATGGAGGGGATGTGGGATGAGGAGGTGGTGTTCTAGTGGGAGGAGGCAAGGGAGAGGGAGCGAGGGTGGTACAGATGGGAAAGTTGTGTGGGTGTCCGCCTTCGATAATATGGTGTGTGTGTGTGTGTGTGTGTGTGTGTGTGTGTGTGTGTGTGTGTGTGTGGGTGTTTGTGTTTGTGTGTGTGTGTGTGTGTGTGTGTGTGTGTGTGTGTGTGTGTGTGTGTGTGCGTGTGCGTTTATGTTTGTGTATGTGTGTGTGTGTGTGTGTGTGTGTGTGTGTGTGTGTGTGTGTGTGTGTGTGTGTGTGTGTGTGTGTGCGTGTGCGTTTATGTTTGTGTATGTATGTGTGTGTGTGTGTGTGTGTGTGTGTGTGTGTGTGTGTGTGTGTGTGTGTGTGTGTGTGTGTGTGTGTGTGTGTGTAACAATATATTCAAACATGAGTATGTTGTCCGCTTTTATAGTTTCATCAATCACATAATTTTCTATTCGTCCAATACCATGAAAAGTACGTCCTTTCATATTCTCTAAAATGTTTCCTGCTTAACTTCACGTTATGACCTCTGGTTTCCATCCTTTGAAGAACAGTTCACTATGGGCGTCAGCATACTCGTTTTAAAAACTCAAAATGTTGTGATCGAGTCACCCCTTTCTCTATTCTCTTCTGTGGACCAAAAAATCCGTGACCTCTAACCCTTTACTGCCACTCAGTTCTCTCACTTCTGGAACTATCCCTGTTATCCTCTTGACCTTAATAATCTTTCTTTTTTTGTGTTGCCTCTCCAAGTGAATGTACCAGAACGCTTAGTCTCATTTCGACCTAATACAAGACGTGAATCACCTGCTGAACATTTCCTTAATCAAATGACTTGATCGTAATGGTAATATTTGCCAGCGGACGTTCGTCTCCTTTATAATCATCCCACGGAGGAGCTTTAGCGACAGATTATCAACAATGTCGACTTCCCAAGCTCCTCTCATGCACAAATACTTATCGATTATTTCCTTTAAATAATATTCATAACAAGAACTTCTTCCACTGTGGCTTATCCTCATTACCTCATATCTATTCGGGTTAAGTTTCCTCATCGATATATCACACCAACTCCAGAGTTTTGTCTAGGTCCCCTTGTAAGGTGATGCATCCCTCCTCACTCTTTACCTCCCTTGTGACCTCGGCATCATCTGCAAACATATCTATTCATGAATCCAGTACGAAGAGTCCCAGAACTGGACAGACCCTGAGGCACGCCACGCGTGACCCAACCTATTTCGTGAAGGCTCCTCTGCGAGGCGTCCTTTTTTGTTCCCAGTAACTCACGTTATTCCCTCTCCATCCAAAGAGTCTCCTCCTTACTGCTGCCTCCTTGTCAGCCACTTATGTGGTGCGTTATCATGCCCTTTCTGGTAGTCCAGATACAAATAATTCCACCCAATCTTTTCGTTTCTATTTTTCTAATCCGGATTTCACTCTTTGATAGATGAAAGACAGAGTCTAAGAGGTTTATTACACATGACCTTCTTTCCCTAAGTCCGTGTTATCTCTCTCTCATACGTAATTTACTCTTTTCTAAGTGTTCACCCTTCTCCTTTCTAATGATCTCTTCTAGCACCTTAACACACCACACTCGTTGGAGGAAGGACTGTAGTTCACAGCAATTTTCTGGTCATATTTCTGAAAAAAAGGTATAGTATTTGCCCACTTCCACTCCTGTGGCACTTGAATTTCCTTCAGACACTTTGAACATCATAATCAACCTCAAACATTATATGACCAATTGTTTTCCTATACTGTGTGAAGTTAAGACCTTACTAGATATGACATATTAGCCCCAATGAATTTGTTTTTTTTCAATGACATGTTGTCACAGGAAATTTCTTGTATGCATTCTAAGAACTTGTGCCTCCATGGCCTACTCGCTCCATAAGGATTTAAATTCTCCCCAGTATCAAAACACTGCCATTTCTGTGGAGTGTGTGTGTTTCATTGATTCATATACCATTTCATCTTCGTTGTAAGCGCGGTATCCTTGTTCATTATTAGTCTTTTAGAGGACAATGAGTTATCAACACAACCTAACCTAACCTAACCTAACCAAACTGAACATAGTCCATCACTGGTCGTGCCCTCATGTCTTGATTATATATCAACCAACCTGCACTTGTCATGTCTATGGCCTCTGGCGGTCTTTAAATCAATATTTCTCGCTTCTTCATCCTTTCCACTTTGGCTGGAATATGTTCTGCCTCAAGGACACCCACAGAAGACTCTTCTCTCTGTCTTTCTTCACATTCTTCATTCATGACGCCTTTTCCCTTTCTCTGGTTATATTCATTACACCTTCTTTCCTCCTGTTATATATATATATATATATATATATATATATATATATATATATATATATATATATATATATATATATATATATATATATCATACATATTCACCATTTTTCGCGTTAGCAAGTTAGCGTTAAGAACAGAGGACTGTGCCTTAGAGGGAAAATCCTCACTCGGCGCCCTTCTCTGGAAAAGTAAAAACTGGAGGGGAGGATTTCCAGCCCCCCAGCTCACACCCCTTTTAGTCGCCTTCTACGACACGCAGGAAATACGTGGGAAGTATTCTTTCTTCCCTATCCCCATGGATAATATATATATATATATATATATATATATATATATATATATATATATATATATATATACATATATACATCCTAAGTCTAAGCCAGGAATTAATTTACCGACCAACCTCAAAGGGGAGGATGAACACCTGGAAACGAACCCGGGCGCCCCAGTGCGTGACTTCTACGTGTCTTGAAATCAACCAGATAAGTAAACCACTGCAAATAACACAGGAATAATTTTATTTCTCGCTAAAATTCTGATATTTCAAGGAAGCATCGCTCTGTTTTATCACTTCTGTGTACACTGAAAACTGTCGGAACTACGTGTTGGATTGAATGAACTTCTCATCAGAGAGAAATATCAGTACTCTCCATCTTGAGAGAATTAAAACCTCTTTATTGGACTACATTTTGTTTAACTTTCCTAATGAAGAACGCCGGAGCTTCTCCCCTGTGAGGGGATGTGGTTGGGGTTGGGGCTACATTTTCCCGGGGGGGGGGGGGGGGGGGGGGGGCGGCCGGACGCTCCGGACGACGACATCACACAGGTCTTAGATTATCGGGACATGGATATTGAGTTAAGGTATCTGGCGGAGCTGGTGACGCGATCAATAGACCAGAGAGAGAGTGAGTCTTGCATCTGTGTGTGGTTGTTTTTCGGTGGTGGTGAGGACTGTGGTGGTGGTGGTGAGAGGTGAGGAGTGATGGTGGGGGGTGGTTGAGTTGTGGTGGTGGATGTGGTGGTAAGGGGATGTGATGGTGGGGGGTGGTTGAGTTGTGGTGGTGGATGTGGTGGTAAGGGGATGTGATGCATGGAGTATTATATATGGGAAGGACAAATAATACAAGACCTGATGGTCCATGACGAGATATGTGGCCATATACATAGTGAGAGTGGACGTGGTCTTAATTTTTTTTTCCTTGAACCCTTGAAAAAATTATGTATAAAAAGAAATTATTGGACGGTGGTTATAACTTGACCTTGATGGCCTTTTAACGACCCTGGCAGTTGACAGGCGTAGTAAAAACCTCAAGAACCGACCATCCAACCATGACGTGGTCATCTGGGGGTCGTAATCTTTTTTTTTCTTTTCTCCTCTCCCACCGCTCCCTCCGGCACAACAGCCGACGAGAAAAATGCAGAGAGGGAACGACATTCAGTTTTCATAGAGTGAACTGACGTGGAAGGTTTGATTGGATAGTGTGAAGGGAAACGATTCAAGACTCTAGCTGCAGTGGAATTTTTTTTTTCGTTAGAATGAACATGGAAAAGACGTAACTTACTTCTTAAAAAAAAGTGATAAGAATTTTCCCTCCTTGAAACAAGAGAGTCTGACAGTTTCTTCATTTACTGCTCCCACTGATGGTTTACTCCAATTTTCTATGACTCTGCTCCCACTGATGGTTTATTCCAATTTTCTATGACTCTGCTCCCACTGATGGTTTATTCCAATTTTCTATGACTCTGCTCCCACTGATGGTTTATTCCAATTTTCTATGACTCTGCTCCCACTGATGGTTTATTCCAATTTTCTATGACTCTGCTCCCACTGATGGTTTATTCCAATTTTCTATGACTGCTCTCACTGATGGTTTATTTCAATTTTCTATGACTCTGCTCCCACTGATGGTTTATTCCAATTTTCTATGACTGCTCCCACTGATGGTTTATTCTAATTTTCTATGACTCTGCTCCCACTGATGGTTTATTCCAATTTTCTATGACTCTGCTCCCACTGATGGTTTATTCCAATTTTCTATGACTCTGCTCCCACTGATGGTTTATTCCAATTTTCTATGACTCTGCTCCCACTGATGGTTTATTCCAATTTTCTATGACTCTGCTCCCACTGATGGTTTATTCCAATTTTCTATGACTCTGCTACAGTAGTGATATCTCCTTCCTCTTAATTTTCTACCGTTACTTCAGGTCGCTGAATATCTATCCAAAAATGTGGGGATATTTTTGTAGGGTTAAGTCGGCGAAATTTTTGCAGTGTTGTGAAACAACTTGCAGGTCTCCTCCGTCTGGTTTCCTTTTTATTTTATTTTGAGAGAGAATAATTTCAGGTCTCTGAGTCTAGTCTTCATTGAGCTTATTGCTGAGTGACAGAATGAGTCTTGTTGCTCTTTTCTGAATTTGTTCGACTTTTTCTTCATCTTTGGCCAAGTCTGGTGAACAGAATTGAATCCCATGTTGTAAATGAGGTCTGACCACAGTGTCTTATAGAGAACAGATGCTGTTTCCTTACTTTATATTTCTGCCTGTAAAACCCAGCAGATTTTTGGCTATACCTTTCATGTTTAGTGGTGAGAAGAAAAGTGGTGATTGACGGGGTGTTGGTGATGGTGGTGTAAACGGGAGAGTGTCGGTTGTGGTGGAATGTAGGAGGCACTGGTGTAGTGGTAAAAGGACTGGTAGCTGTGATGGCCAGTGGCGGGGATTGCAGGGGGAGTGGAGGTGGTGATGGGGAAGTAGTGGTTTTTGTGGAGCAGTCGTGTAGAGGAGAGTGGTGATGTAGGAGGGGTTGTGGTAGAAAGGGGGAAAATAGTGGTGGTAGAGGGAGTAAGGATGGTGGTGATGGTGGAGGTGTTCGTGGTGGCGATGGTGTTGGTGATGGTGGTGGTAGTAGTGGTGGTGTTGGTGGCCAAATACTTCTTCCTCTGTAACTCCTAGCAGTGACGGTAACCACTGTATAACCATAGTGGTGATAGTAACCACTGTATAACCCCAGCAGTGACGGTAACCACTGTATAACCCCAGCAGTGACAGTAACCACTGTATAACCCCAGCAGTGGTCTTATTGATCATCCTCAACACCTGAAGACCGTGGAGTGTATGTGGTCTTATGATCATCCTTAACACCTGAAGACCGTGGAGTGTCTGTGGTCTTATGATCATCTTTAACACCTGAAGACCGTGGAGTGTCTGTCTTCTTATGATCATCTTTAACACCTGAAGACCGTGGAGTGTCTGTGGTCTTATGATCATCTTTAACACCTGAAGACCGTGGAGTGTCTGTGGTCTTATGATCATCTTTAACACCTGAAGACCGTGGAGTGTCTGTGGTCTTATGATCATCCTTAACACCTGAAGACCGTGGAGTGTATGTGGTCTTATGATCATCCTCAACACCTGAAGACCGTGGAGTGTCTGTGGTCTTATGATCATCCTTAACACCTGAAGACCGTGGAGTGTATGTGGTCTTATGATCATCCTCAACACCTGAAGACCGTGGAGTGTCTGTGGTCTTATAATCATCCTCAACACTGGAAGACCGTGGAGTGTCTGTGGTCTTATAATCATCCTCAACACTGGAAGACCGTGGAGTGTCTGTGGTCTTATAATCATCCTCAACACCTGAAGATCGTGGAGTGTCTGTGGTCTTATGATCATCTTCAACACCTGAAGACCGTGGAGTGTCTGTGGTCTTATAATCATCCTCAACACCTGAAGATCGTGGAGTGTCTTAGGTCTTATAATCATCCTCAACACCTGAAGACCGTGGAGTGTCTGTGGTCTTATAATCATCCTCAACACCTGAAGATCGTGGAGTGTCTTAGGTCTTATAATCATCCTCAACACCTGAAGATCGTGGAGTGTCTGTGGTCTTATGATCATCCACAACACCTGCTTAAAATACAGAATCTTATCCACGGATCTTCTACGGTAGCGAGGTGGTCACCTTACTCAGGGCAGCGTCGTCGGGAAAACAATAAAGACCTTGTTCTCATAACCCCTCCTAACCTCCTCCCTCCCCTTCGTCATATTGGTAAGTAATACTCCCTCCTCCTCCTCCTCCTCTCCCCAAAGCACAACCTCCTCCTCTTCCTCCTCTCCCTGAAGCACTACCTCCTCCTCCTCCTCTCCCTGAAGCACTACCTCCTCCTCCTCCTCCTCCTCTCCACGAAGCACTACCTCCTCCTCCTCCTTCTCTCCACGAAGCACAACCTCCTCCTCGTCCTCCTCCTCCTCTCCCCGAAGCACCACCTCCTCACTCTACGGGGATAAACACCCACTCTGTGCCGCTAACCAGTTCCACCAATCTTTAATGAGAGTCTGATACCCTCGGACGCCTCCAGGTGAGGAACTTTCAACCCATCATCAGAGGTGGGAAGTGATACACTCAACAACAGGGGTCTGGCCTGGACCATTAACAAAGTCATATGAGACTGGAAGTGACGTATTACGTCGACCTTCCTAGTCTAGGGTCATCTGAACACTAGTAAGGTCATCATAGAGCGGAAATGACGTATTTGTAGTCTGTATAACAGGTTGTGGACAGACCAATTGACCAAACGGCGTCCTAGCTACGTCTCTTCGTTGTATATCAACTGACTGTTATATTTCTCTCTTGTGTCTCCCCTGATGATGATGTGATTATGACACGAAAGTGCACTTGGTTACTTGTGTTTCATTTTCCCCGCGGACTCATAGGAATATACTTGATCACGCGCAAAATTGTGATCCTTTCCAATATATATATATATATATATATATATATATATATATATATATATATATATATATATATTGTGTGCGTGTGTGTGTGTGTGTGTGTGTGTGTGTGTGTGAGCGCGTATGTGCGTACGTGTGTGTGTAAAGATCTGTCAATATCTCCGTCCCACATGGAAGACACCCACACTTTGAACCAGAAAAGTTCGCTAATCAATTCAGTTATCTTCAGTGAGGCGTCGCGCGCCCCCCGGTCGGAAAGGCCGTGACAGAGGGCGTTACGTAAGGCGGGAGGTCCTGGAGGAGCTGGCTGATGCGTTGAGGGGGAACGGAGGAGGGTGGAGAGCAGGGGGGTGGCTGGCTGGCTGATAGAAAGGAGGGCTTGACGGGAAGAGATGGAGAAGATGGAAGAGGAAGAGGAGATGAAGGAGGAGGTGGAAGAGGAGATGAAGGAGGAGGTGGAGGAGGAGAAGGAGATTCTGGATTATAGTAATGTAGTAAATTAATAAACAGGATTCAACTTTGGGAAAGAAGACCCACTGAGAAGGAGTGAGGGAAGAAAGGAGGATGTAACGCCGAATAGATGATGGTAAATGCGATAAAAGGTCCGAAGGATGGAAGAAGGAGACTCAGGGTAGAGAGACAGCGTGGTAAAGACGATGGGAATAATGAGAAACTTTAACGCCGTTCCTCATGTAGTCTGATGTGGGTTGACGGTGCACACTGTTGTGTAGGTGGAGATAACAATCTGTATTCTGCTAATGGGGTTGTGTGTGTGTGTGTGTGTGTGTGTGTGTGAGAGAGAGAGAGAGAGAGAGAGAGAGAGAGAGAGAGAGAGAGAGAGAGAGAGAGAGAGAGAGAGAGAGAGTGTGTGTGTGTGTGTGTGTGTGTGTGTGTGTGAGAAAACGTTTCTATATATGAAATTATCATTGAAAATATCTAATAAAGTTTCTGCTGGACGAGATACACCCCATTAATACGAACCGAATAGATAACACAGTCATCTTAAACCACAATAATTGATTAAGGCCTTAATGGCTTCCAAACAGTATATAGAATTTAGATTCATATTCAGCATGAAAAGTAGTTCTTATACTGAAGTTTTCAAGGAAAATCTAGTCACCTCGGAAAAACACCAAACATGGCAGGGTGATTTTTGTTTTAAAACTATAATATTACATGATAAAACACCAAACATGGCAGGGTGATTTTTGTTTTAAAACAGTAATGTTACATGATAAAACGCTTCCATACTTGAAATAAACGTGGAAGTTATCTAAAAATGCTTCCCTTGGCCGAAATAGAACCGATCATTACGAACCGAATAGATACTATGAATAGATTCAGGTCCAAAAATGTGTCTTGGTGTGAGTATCATGCCAAATATAATATTCATCACGGTTAACATAAAAATTACCGAAATATTGTTTCCTGTGTAAACTACATAACTCCCATAATATATTTACTCTGTAGTGAGTGAAAACGCAATTAGTTCACAAATTCGGCAGGCTGTCAAAGAAGAGATGAAGTCGGTGTTGGGGTTTGCGACCTGTCACACTCGCCTTGCTTCTCTTTCACGTCTGTTTCCCCCACCCACCCACCCACACACACACACACACACACACACACAGCCAAGTGGCCTACCCTTCCACACAATATTCGAGAGTCCTAACCCACCTTCAATAACCACACCACATCCTTCTCTATTGTTAGCCAACGTCTCGACACTACTACATCAACACCAAGCACATTTATGAGCCTGGATCAATTTCTAGTATTAATATAATCACGTAATAACCTGAATTTTCAATCACTGGCGTCATATAATACCATTACATATATACGGCGATAGATCTACTTACGTAAACAGTTGCCTTAGACTCGGGGCTGCTCCATTGCCACTCTGAGCAACTCATACTGCTTCACTGCTCATTGTTTCGAGTCTCGGTTTACTGAGAATGTTTGATCGCTTATTATTCAGATTTGGGTTTCATTGGATATATGAAGGAATATACGGCGAAGATATGCTAAACAACGTTAATGGTAGTTATTGTGTGCAAACGTTTCGCTCTTAATGGTTTACAACATTATTCATACGATGCAAATTTCGAAACATGCATCTCGACTTTGCACTACCGTCGTCACTGATCACTCGCTTAACGAAAACGTAAGACATCGAAGTGGCTCAAACGTTCATATCTTATCATACAACACTGAATATGTTACTGATTGTGACTACCAGTAACACACGATTGACAAAAAATAACCATTTCTGACTTTATGACATCAACCGTCAGAGTTCTCCCATGGGTTTGGGTGTGTACGTTGTTATACAGACTCGTAGGTCCAGAAAGGAGTGGGGACTCCACACACACACACACACACACACCGACCCCCACGAACCCTCTATGAGTGACTGTACATCCTTGACTGTGACGAAGACCTGATGAGGTGATCAGGACTCCCCACCACTACAAGTGGATCAGATGCACCGACACACACATTGAGCACGACATTGGTCCAGCAATGTCTTGGGGCACGGCGGTACCGCCCTTGGGTACGAAGTAACCCATCCTCACGAAATGCTGGCGTGCTTTTTTCTTTTTTCTTTTTTTTACACTTTTTCTTTCTTTTTTCACTGGGGCCATCACACCCAGGGGCTTCTCTCACCGCCGTTCTCGTGGAGGGTCTATATAGGCCACTTCTACTCCATATACAGGGTGCGTGTCTGTTAGGATGTCAGATCTAATGGTTCTAGATTGCTGGACGGTCATTACGCCAGACCATTAACGTAGACTCCAACTATGCGAGGAGACGTTCACTAAACGACGTCTGGTAATGGAACAGGCAGTTGAATTCTGGTCATAAAGCTTGACCTACGATGAGGAAGGGGTAGAACGAATTAAAGCAAGGCAACAAAATTCATTCCATCACTGACAAATAGGCCCTATGAAGCAAGAATCATTCTTGCTATACCAAGAAAAGACATTAAGGAGATCTACTAAAAAAAAAAAAAAATTTCATGGTACCTAATAGCTTCGCGAACACCGGAAATTTTTTTCTAAATAGCAGGTAAGTATTCAACAACCAGAAATACTTGTATGAAGTTAAGAGGAAAAAGATGTCAGAGCAACGTGGGTACAAAATGCTTTCAGTAGCAGGGATGCAGAACAATGGAATAAGTTATCAACAGATGTAATGTACGCGAAGAGTATAAGTACCTAACCTTCCATAGCAAGACTTGACGATTGCTTCAGTGATGCCCGTCATGGACTTTATGATCCCTAATTCCATTCAATGGACCTCTCGTGGTGTAGCAGTTAGCGTTCCTTGACCGGGGCGCATTCATGAGCCGCCCAGGGGTCGAGCGTATAGGTTCGAATCCTGGTTGTGGCTTTCGGTCTAGAGTTGTTCCGGCTGTTTATCCACCCTCAGAGGGTGGTCGATAAAATGGGTGCCTGGTTCAGATATATATATATATATATATATATATATATATATATATATATATATATATATATATATATATATATATATATATATATAATAGACACGACTTACGAAGGAAAAATAGACATTTCAATGTAATCCTTTAGCAATGTATATTTTTCTTCTTTCAAGTTTTCATTACTTCCAAGGATGTGCCCATTGCAGTTAGAAAACGTAACTTTACCCATTCTCTCCTTCTTACAACATTTCTGCAGTAGCATACTGGGTCCAGGATAAATGGGCTTCCTTTAGAGCTTGTTTCTTTTTTCTCTCTCCCTGTCGATTAATACGCTGGAAGAAGTGGTGTTTGGGGAGGTGCCTTCTGCTTTACCGTCGTGTCTCCATTAACAAGAAGGTTATGACCGAAGACATTACTACGGTCATCCTGCAGTCATCCTCTTTACGGACCAGCAGATTTCCTGTTATCTCTCCTCATGGACAGCACGTCCGCATGGTCCAACTTCTAGCCAACAGGGATTTCTTTCTTCCCCCTTTTTTCTTTTTTTCATTGTCAGTAGATACGCCCTGAGGCTAGGGAAAGAGTGGAACCAGACTTTTTTTTTTTTTTTTTCAGGATCCACGTAACGTAGGCTTCATCTTCCCACCTTTATCATAGCCAGGCTGAGGGAGGATCAGGGAAAAGAAGAAAAAAAAAGGGAAATGGTGTGAGAAGAGAGTGACCGCAATGCTGGGCAGCTTGGGGTCGATGACTTCCAGACATGGTTAAAATTGGACCAAATGTTGACATCGTCTGGGAATCTTTTCCCATAACTTTTAGTTTCAGAGTTTATTTCTCTTTTCGCAGGTGTAAAGAGCAACATAGCGGAAAGCAGCTCAATTCTCCTTTAATCCTGAACACTTGTGGAGCTGGTAGATTACTTGGAGGGAAGTTGAACACGTTTGAAGTTGGCTTTGAGAAGGCTGCCAAGACCGCTGATGACGTGCAGGGGAGAGAGTCTACTGCTTCCGCAGGGAGAGAGAAAGTGTATGGGTACGTGCGTGGGTTTTTTTTTGTGTGTGTATGTTGGCCACTGTGTATATAAGATTGTAACCTGCCACAAGAAGAGTCATGGAGTACGACTTGAACTGGAACAAGAACTGAGACAGGGGGTCACTGCTCACCACCACATGCAGGTCTCGTCCATGTACAACCTCGGTTGTTGTCCACCGACCCGATATGCAAGCACAGCCTTCGTGTGAGGACGACCAGATAAGGTATTTGTGACTCCTTGCCAGAAGACACTCAGAAGTGAAAGGATCAGAGGTACCAAGGGACTTCGATTCGATTATAATATGTAGAGAAGTAGTTTCTCGATCTTCGTTTCATTGTCGATACTGTGTAGACGATCCTGTTCAACCCTTTATCACACAACGGAAGGATCTGTGTGTATGATGACCTTATGGCCAGGTGAAAAGTCACGCCATCCATCAAAAACAGCCTCGAAAGGGATCCAATAGCCTGCTGTTGTTCGCTTTCCTCCGAGTTTCTTTCTATAACCAAAGACTGCGCCGTCGTGCGCAAGGATGGTAGGAAAAGTCGTGGTCAACAAAGGTAGGTAGAGTCGTGCTCAAGGGTGGTAAAGTCGTGCTCAAGGTTGGTAGAGTCGCACTTAAAGATGGTAGAATCGTGCTCAAGGGTGGTAGAGTCGCACTTAAAGATGGTAGAGTCGTGCTCAAGGTTGGTAGAGTCGCACTTAAAGATGGTAGAGTCGTGCTCAAGGTTGGTAGAGTCGCACTTAAAGATGGTAGAGTCGTGCTCAAGGATGGTAGAGTCGCACTTAAAGATGGTAGAGTCGTGCTCAAGGATGGTAGAGTCGCACTTAAAGATGGTAGAGTCGTGCTCAAGGATGGTAGAGTCGCACTTAAAGATGATAGAGTCGTGCTCAAGGGTGGTAGAGCCGTGCACAATTTTCATAAATACACATCTCCTCTCCAGGAACCAACCAAAAGCTTATAAACTCTTTATGAACAATTTTTTTTTTTTTTTTTTGCAATTACATTAGAACGAATCAACCCCCCCCCCCCCACACACACACAAAGGACGAATTAATTCCAAGGGATTCTTTTTCTAATCCTAGCTCTCCATCGGAGCGACACGTACCTGCTCAAATGAGTATAATCAATTCCTTTGATAAACTGAGGAGAGAAGATTTCCCCTCACCACCCAGCCAACACCACCTCCAGCATAATTCTTTATATAGACAACAAACTTCCAATCAGTCACACCTGATCAGAAGCCTTAGTCTACCTTAATAGTTTGCCTCCTTCTTATTCCCTGCTTATATGAAAATCCTCTACAAATCGTGAACTTTCTCCTTCATTCTCCCATCTCGAGAACATACCACCACCCTCTTGACGACCTCCCCTCCCATGGACGGCTGGCGATCCAGATCACACGGTGGTGGTGGACGACTCCTCGTCCTCCTATAGAACCTAGCCTCGAGTGTTGACTCGCTGGGAAGGGAGGGAGGAGGGAAGGTAGTAGTAGTGGCGGTGGAGGCGGAGGAACCTCTGCTTAAATCATGGGTCAGAACGTCCCTGGAGGAGGAGGAGGAGGAGGAGACGAACGGTCGAGGTATCAAAGCTTTACGATCCAGAAGATCTTAATGATCTCGAAAATGACGACCCTGACATTTATGGCCCTTAGGGGGTCACTAATGCCACAGTTATTCACACACACACACACACACAAGGTCGTGATTCCAAAGTCATGAGAAAGAAAGGAGTGCTGAGGATCGCGCCAGCTTACAAAGTTCCAAGTTATTCAGATAAATGACTGATGAACTTCAACCAAGGGAGAAGAAAAATAAAGGCAAAGTGAAGAAGATGGGACACAGCCAAAGAAGGCCTCAGTATTATCATTCTTAGGCACATTACAAGATAGATAAGACAATTATCATTCTTAGACACATTACAAGATAGATAAGACGATTATCATTCTTAGGCACATTACAAGATAGATAAGACAATTATCATTCTTAGACACATTACAAGATAGATAAGACAATTATCATTCTTAGGCACATTACAAGATAGATAAGACAATTATCATTCTTAGGCACATTACAAGATAGATAAGACAATTATCATTCTTAGACACATAACAAGATAGATAAGGCAATTATCATTCTTAGACACATTACAAGATAGATAAGACAATTATCATTCTTAGGCACATTACAAGATAGATAAGACAATTATCATTCTTAGGCACATTACAAGATAGATAAGACAATTATCATTCTTAGACACATTACAAGATAGATAAGACGATTATCATTCTTAGGCACATTACAAGATAGATAAGGCAATTATCATTCTTAGGCACATTACAAGATAGATAAGGCAATTATCATTCTTAGGCACATTACAAGATAGATAAGGCAATTATCATTCTCAGGCACATTACAAGGTAGATAAGACGATTATCATTCTTAGGCACATTACAAGATAGATAAGGCAATTATCATTCTTAGACACATTACAAGATAGATAAGACGATTATCATTCTTAGGCACATTACAAGATAGATAAGACAATTATCATTCTTAGACACATTACAAGATAGATAAGACAATTATCATTCTTAGGCACATTACAAGATAGATAAGACAATTATCATTCTTAGACACATTACAAGATAGATAAGACAATTATCATTCTTAGGCACATTACAAGATAGATAAGACGATTATCATTCTTAGGCACATTACAAGATAGATAAGACAATTATCATTCTTAGACACATTACAAGATAGATAAGACAATTATCATTCTTAGGCACATTACAAGATAGATAAGGCAATTATCATTCTTAGGCACATTACAAGATAGATAAGGCAATTATCATTCTTAGACACATTACAAGATAGATAAGGCAATTATCATTCTTAGACACATTACAAGATAGATAAGACGATTATCATTCTTAGGCACATTACAAGATAGATAAGGCAATTATCATTCTTAGACACATTACAAGATAGATAAGGCAATTATCATTCTTAGGCACATTACAAGATAGATAAGACAATTATCATTCTTAGACACATTACAAGATAGATAAGACAATTATCATTCTTAGGCACATTACAAGATAGATAAGACGATTATCATTCTTAGGCACATTACAAGATAGATAAGGCAATTATCATTCTTAGGCACATTACAAGATAGATAAGACAATTATCATTCTTAGGCACATTACAAGATAGATAAGGCAATTATCATTCTTAGACACATTACAAGATAGATAAGGCAATTATCATTCTTAGACACATTACAAGATAGATAAGACAATTATCATTCTTAGACACATTACAAGATAGATAAGGCAATTATCATTCTTAGGCACATTACAAGATAGATAAGACGATTATCATTCTTAGGCACATTACAAGATAGATAAGGCAATTATCATTCTTAGGCACATTACAAGATAGATAAGACGATTATCATTCTTAGGCACATTACAAGATAGATAAGACGATTATCATTCTTAGGCACATTACAAGATAGATAAGACAATTATCATTCTTAGACACATTACAAGATAGATAAGACGATTATCATTCTTAGGCACATTACAAGATAGATAAGACGATTATCATTCTTAGGCACATTACAAGATAGATAAGGCAATTATCATTCTTAGGCACATTACAAGATAGATAAGGCAATTATCATTCTTAGGCACATTACAAGATAGATAAGGCAATTATCATTCTTAGGCACATTACAAGATAGATAAGACAATTATCATTCTTAGACACATTACAAGATAGATAAGACGATTATCATTCTTAGGCACATTACAAGATAGATAAGGCAATTATCATTCTTAGGCACATTACAAGATAGATAAGGCAATTATCATTCTTAGGCACATTACAAGATAGATAAGGCAATTATCATTCTCAGGCACATTACAAGGTAGATAAGACGATTATCATTCTTAGGCACATTACAAGATAGATAAGACGATTATCATTCTTAGGCACATTACAAGATAGATAAGGCAATTATCATTCTTAGGCACATTACAAGATAGATAAGGCAATTATCATTCTTAGACACATTACAAGATAGATAAGACGATTATCATTCTTAGGCACATTACAAGATAGATAAGACAATTATCATTCTTAGGCACATTACAAGATAGATAAGACGATTATCATTCTTAGGCACATTACAAGATAGATAAGACGATTATCATTCTTAGGCACATTACAAGATAGATAAGACGATTATCATTCTTAGGCACATTACAAGATAGATAAGACAATTATCATTCTTAGACACATTACAAGATAGATAAGGCAATTATCATTCTTAGGCACATTACAAGATAGATAAGACGATTATCATTCTTAGGCACATTACAAGATAGATAAGACAATTATCATTCTTAGACACATAACAAGATAGATAAGGCAATTATCATTCTTAGACACATTACAAGATAGATAAGACAATTATCATTCTTAGGCACATTACAAGATAGATAAGGCAATTATCATTCTTAGGCACATTACAAGATAGATAAGGCAATTATCATTCTTAGGCACAT
>NC_092232.1:13458814-13463814 GCF_036320965.1 Panulirus ornatus
GAACAAGAGCTTTAGAAGATGAAATACCACAAGAGATAAAGAGCAACAGACACCCTTAGAAATATAACAGGAGTTCTATACACCTGAGCCTCAAGCTCCAAAGCACTTTAGGCAAATACGTGCTGGACACCATAAGGCCTTGGGAAGTGTCAACAATCATGGATTCTGATGGCGGTGATCGTAGGTCTAAGGGTGTTGAATGTCGTTACTAGGGTGTTGGGATGGTGTTGAGTGTAGGTAAAAGGGTGTTGGGGATGGTGTTGAGTGTAGGTAAAGGGGTGTTGGAGATGGTGTTGAGTGTAGGTAAAGGGGTGTTGGGATGGTGTTGAGTGTAGGTAAAGGGGTGTTAGGGATGGTGTTGAGTGTAGGGTAGGGGGTGTTGGGAATGGTGTTGAGTGTGAGTAGGAGAGGCCACAGATCCCTTACGACGTCAGAGGCAAGCCAGGTTCTCCCTCAACATCGCCTAATTTCACAGGACACCTCGGGTGTTGCTGGTCGTGGTGTGGCGTGCAGGTGACCCACCTGGCTCAGGTTATCCAATCTGATGTCGTTAAATCCAATGGCGACCATTAAGGCTAGATGAGAGGAGGAAGAGAGGCAGGGAAAAGCGAAAAGAGAAGAGGAAAAGAGATGGATGCAGACGGAGGCTGTGCGAGTTTGGAACCCGTTCATACGTGCACAAAAGACTTATATAGTCATTTCTTACAAGTGTAATCGACGACCAATACTTCTTCTTCTCTCTCAAAATGCTCCAGAAAGCATAGTATGGTCTTCCCTCAACCTGCAGATTGTTAGATGTAGTGGCAATGCTCTCTCCAACAGTCAGGTGTATCACAGGTACATCTTCTCTAGAAAGGTCTTTGACCCAGGTAAGCAGGTCACACACACACACACACACACACACACACACACACACACCTTGCACCTGGAGTAACCGTTGTTCCGATATGTCGTTTATCTTAAACGTTTCCGTCCAGGTCGTGTGTCGTCTCGAAGTCCAACTGGGAGGACGGGTAGACAGAGCGCGACACTTGCGGCAAGAGGAAGAGACACTCGCTCTAACCGATGCTCAGCACGAGAGAGAGAGAGAGAGAGAGAGAGAGAGAGAGAGAGAGAGAGAGAGAGAGAGAGAGAGAGAGAGAGAGAGAGAGAGAGACTGTGCCCCTAACCGAAGGAAAGGAACAAAGGAAAATCAGGGAACACAGAGGACACCTGTAATAAGAGAGAAGAAGGAGAAGGAGGAGGAGGAGGAGGTGGAGAAGGAGGAGGAGGAGGGAAGAACCCGAGTCAGAGGAACGGAGAGGAAAAGAGCGGCGCCCCGGCAGATGGGTCAGGCAGGTACGGGAGGAGAGCTCTTAGGCCGAAGAACACGACACTAATCTTACAGTGGAGTGTTTACGGTCTCGCAAAACTCTCTTGTGGCATGAGGATGTGGAGGGAACTCCCAGGAGGCTCTTCCGTAGGGGCTGAACCTGCGTAGGCTGAGGGGGCTGGATGCGAGTTGGAGGAAAAGGGGGCATGGGGGGAGCGCGTAGGTAAATGGACTGAAGAAGGAATGTTATCTCCTCACAAGGTAGGTATTCACTACTTCGGAAACGACTCCCTGGAGTTGGAAGCTGTTCCCCGGGACGGTAGGAGGCTCATAAGAAATGTTAATGTTAGGTTCGGATTCTCAAGTTGCCCCGTAAATAGAGGCGAGGGGGCATGGGGGGATGGAGGAAATGTTTGGTGTTAATGGCTTTAAACCAAGAAATACAGAAATGGTAACATTACGGGGCCAAGGGGAGGTCCAGAGTTACGGCCCTACTTAGACTGAGTTCCTCTGCTCAACACAAAGGATATGTATGTGTGTACTGTTGTTTCCTGAACCAACTGGCTTCTCTCTCTCTCTCTCTCTCTCTCTCTCTCTCTCTCTCTCTCTCTCTCTCTCTCTGCTGCCTGTCGTACCACAGGTCCACTGTCCATATGACATAACCCTCGTCGACAAAAAAAAAAAAAAAACTATCTTTTTACCTTCCTTTCCTCCTCTACGTTTCCCCTCCTCCAGCGTCGTGTACATGTGTCCTTAAGCTTAGCTTTGGTGTGCGCGGTCTCTGAGGCGTAAAGCCTCTAAACATTCGATCTTTTTTTGTACCTTTCTCTTCAGAGGTCTGGATGTGCTACGCTGTGGTGGGGGGTTTTGTGTTCCACCGTCATGGAGTGTAACGTAAGATTTCATCAGTGCTTCTGAATAGTTCTGAGGCAAGCAAGATTAGGTCTTGGGGTGATTTAGACCTCTCGTCTGTCATCCGGGTACTGATCAGCAGTTAAGGGAGGACGGTCCATAAGGGCGATAGTGGAGTATCAAAGAGGAAGACCTCGTTGGTGCTAGGATGTGGTGGCTGGGTAGTTAGTTACGGTCGTCCAATGATGGTGGCTGGATAGTTAGTTACGGTCGTCCAATGATGGTGGTCGGGTAGTTAGTTACGGTCGTCCAATGATGGTGGCCGGGTAGTTAGTTACGGTCGTCCAATGATGGTGGCTGGGTAGTTAGTTACGGTCGTCCAATGATGGTGGCTGGGTAGTTAGTTACGGTCGTCCAATGATGGTGGCTAGGTAGTTAGTTACGGTCGTCCAATGATGGTATGAGTCAGTGAGACAGTTCGTGATGACGACGACAGATGGTGTAAAAGTCTATTGATGGCACAAGAAAAATAGTCAGTCTGGGGCGTTACTTACCCCCGACGCGGCAGCAGTCAGAAGGTGACGTTTACAGTAATTTCCCAAAGAGCGGGAAAACGTTTAAGGCACCCTAGTAAACTTCAACGTTCGTGGTCACCTATCAATAAGTGGGAAACGTTAGTTATTAACGTTATCGGATTTTTCGATCCTGAAAAAAAAGAAGAAAAAGCTCAAGGAAATATATATATATATATATTGGGAGCGGGGGGCTGGAAATCCTCCCCTCTCGGTTTTTTTTTAATTTTCCAAAAGAGGGAACAGAGAATTGGGCCAGGTGAGGGTATTCCCTCAAAGGCCCAGTCCTCTGTTCTTAACGCTACCTCGCTAATGCGGGAAATGGCGAATAGTTTGAAAAAAAAAAAAAAAAATATATATATATATATATATATATATATATATATATATATATATATATATATATATATATATATATATATATATACAGTCTGCATTGGACAGAGAGAGGGGGAAGGCAGGACCCTCGTGAGGTTACTGAATGAAGCTGTCATTGCTGTCCTGCGTGTCACAGGGAGTCACTAATTATATCCCTTCAAGAAGTTAAGAGAGAGAGAGAGAGAGAGAGAGAGAGAGAGAGAGAGAGAGAGAGAGAGAGAGAGAGAGAGAGAGAGAGAGAGAGAGAGAGAGAGAGAGACTCATATAAAGGAATAAACAGAGAATTGTCGACGAAAACGTTCTTTGGAGCACAATTGAGGATCTCTTTCTTCCCGTATTGAATATCTTTCTTCCCGTATTGAGGATCTTTTTCTTCCCGTATTGAATATCTTTCTTCCCGTATTGAGGATCTTTCTTACCGTATTGTTCATGACGATCTATCGACTGGAAGCACAATCATTCGACAGCTTCTTCTTAAAAGGCGCCTTTGAAGCTCTGTCCTTTTCAGAAATTAGCGGGCACCTTCTCCTACTGTCCAGTGACCCCCATTTTCTTTTCTACCTTTGTGGATTTGAAAAGCTATTTCCTTTCAGCTAACTGTTGTTTCCTGGTCACTGGACACCCCTGCGTACGGCTCTGTGTCTCTGTAGCTCTGTGTCCCTACGGCTCTGTCCCAACGGCTCTGTGTCTCCACTCCTCTGTGTCTCAACACCTCTGCGTCTCTGCAGCTTTACGCCTCTGTGTCTCTACGGCTCTTTGTCTCTACGGCTCTGTGTCTCTACACCTCTGCGTCTCTACGGCTTTGCGTCTCTGTGTCTCAACGGCTCTGTCTCTCTACGTCTCAGTGTCTCCACGGCTCTGTCTCTCTACACCTCTGTGTCTCTACGGCTCTGTCTCTCTACGGCTCTGTGTCTCTACGGCTCTGTCTCTCTACACCTCTGTGTCTCTACGGCTTTGCGTCTCTGTGTCTCTACGGCTCTGTGTCTCTACGTCTCAGTGTCTCTACGTCTCTGTGTCTCTACGGCTCTGTGCCTCTACGGCTCTGTCTCTCTACACTTCTGAGTCTCTACGGCTTTGCGTCTCTGTGTTTCTACGGCTCTGTCTCTTTACGTCTGTGTCTCTACGGCTCTGTCTCTCTACACCTCTGTGTCTCTACGGCTTTGCGTCTCTGTGTCTCAACGGCTCTGTCTCTCTACGTCTCAGTGTCTCTACGGCTCTGTCTCTCTACACCTCTGAGTCTCTACGGCTTTGCGTCTCTGTGTCTCAAAGGCTCTGCGTCTCTACGCTGAAATTGGACGACAAAGATCAAGTTCCGGTGAGGTGGAACCTCTTCCCTTCGACCCGGGTCTTTGACGCTGGTCCAGGCCTTCCACAGACATTATCGGATGGAAGTGATACTTATCGATTGCTGTTCCACACACCATGGTGGTAGGAGGCCTTGGCTACACCTGGTGTCTGGCTGCGGCACAGGTAGTGGTGGTGGTGGAGAGGTGGGGGTTAATGGAGGAGAGTGTTGGTGATGAAGAAGGACAAGTAAGGGAGAGTACACAGACGGGCAGGAGGAGGTGCTGGGCAGGAGGAGGAGGAGGAGGAGGAGGAGGAGGAGGAGGAGGAGGAGGAGGAGGAGGTGGAGAGAAGCGAGGTAGGGAAGATAGGATGGAGGGAAGAGGAAGATCCCTGAGGCTACTGGTGGATGACGTAGGAATGGACATGGATGACGTAGGAACGGACATGGATGATGAAGGAACGGACATGGATGACGTAGGAACGGACATGGATGACGTAGGAACGGACATGGATGATGTAGGAACGGACATGGATGATATAGGAACGGACATGGATGATGTAGGAACGGACATGGATGACGTAGGAACGGCCATGGATGA
>NC_092232.1:13468814-13523814 GCF_036320965.1 Panulirus ornatus
TGCCCCCACACATTCCACTTGTATAGCATTCCTCAATCAATCCATCTCAGCATCTCGACACACAGTCTGCTTTTCCAATCTCACTTTCACCACTTCTTTCATACGGACGTCAATTTTCCCCTTTTTCTAGACACACCTGCGCCTCCACCAGAGAATGACCAAACAGAATGACCAGGTGCCCATCTCAGCACGTTCACATCAAACGATATCTCCTTTCCGCGCCTCCCAGTCAGCAAGTTTTTCAGACACGCCCGTTGATCCGAACTCCAAGCACCCTAATGTACTTACAAACGATTTCCTTTTTAAATCATGTATTCCTGGTTACCGCTATTCTTTCAACATACGACTTTATCAGCTTTTACCTGTTTTCATATACACCTAGACCCCTTACGCATTTACATTTACATCTAGACCCCTTCTTGCCCATTTTCATTTACACTTAGACCCTTTGACCCCCAGTTACTCCCTCATTTCTCTCTCAATTGCCACATGATCCACCCTTGCATTCAGATCCTCTGGCACCGACATTCGATTCACTTGCATGAAAATTGCAGAGCACACACTCAGCTCCTCCCAAAATACATCCCTTACATCTTCACTCCTTTCAGTTCCAGGTACGACAACTCTAGCAATCAGCCATCCCTCGTAACCCAGTTTCACTCCATTCCACGTCAATCTCCAGCTCATTTCCTTGCACTCTTTGACACACTCCCACAGCTCCATCTTCGTGGAAAGAGCCTCCACGACCCCTTCTGTCGCTATTTTTCCCCTCACGAACTCAAGACTTTACCTCCTGAACTTTTCTCCATTCTATAGAAAAAAGAAAACGACTTTGATGATGTTTCATTGGCGAAAATCAGGACAAGAATGAATTCTTTAGGGAGAGAGAGGAGAGAGAGAGAGAGAGAGAGAGAGAGAGAGAGAGAGAGAGAGAGAGAGAGAGAGAGAGAGAGAGTTACGAATCAAAGTCGTCCAGAGGACAAGCTCAGTACATACGAAGGGATACGAGCCACAAATTCGTATAGAGAAATCCTCAGTGACAAGCCAACGTCCATTCTCGGCGAATGGAAGGAAGCGTTCACTGAGAGATGTTTACACATCCAGAGGGACATGAAAGAATATCCTGAATGGGAAACAGAATATCCGTGAAATTGGGAAAACATGAAGGCCAACATATTATCAAGAGGGTTGGGAAGGAATATTTATTAAGGAGTGAGGCAGAAAATGCACTCAGAGGTTGGGAATATCGACACAGGAGAGGTAGAATATCCACCATGAAGACTAGAATACATTCAAACTAAGGACAGAATATCCGGGAAGACATATATATATATATGAAATATATATGAAATATATATGAGTACATATATATGAAATATATATGAGTACATGGTAGAATATCTATAGACAAAAGACATGGTTGCCCATGTGTGACTGGAGAGAGAGAGAGAGAGAGAGAGAGAGAGAGAGAGAGAGAGAGAGAGAGAGAGAGAGAGAGAGAGAGAGAGAAAGTAGAGAGCAAAAGAGAGAAAATAATAGCAAAATCGGAATTTGCTGGCACAACAAATTTGGCTATCCCACAAAAACAAAGGAGGGGATAATATATGCAAATGAAATGGAACAAAAGAAAAAAAAAATTGTAAATACGTGCACAGAACTCATCAGCAAGAGGGAAGGCAGTACAACCAGAATGCCAGGGAAGAAGCTGAAGAGAATCCCAAAAAGGAGGAGGAGGAGAAGGAGGAGGAGGAGGAGGAGGAGGAGGAGGAGGAGGAGGAGGACGAGGAGGAGGACGAGGAGGAGGAGGAGGAAGAGGAGAGAGACACGGAGAGGTGAATGAGATTCGAGTGTGCCACAAACGCGAGGTAAAATTGGAAAATGGGCAGAGATAAGGAAGTACATACGACGCGAGAGACGGACGTAAGGAATACATACGACAAGCGAGAACGTACGGAATACATACGACGAAAGAGACGGACGTAAGAAATACATACGACGCAAGAAACGGACGTAAGGAATACATACGGCTCAAGAGACGGACGTAAGGAATACATAAGACGCAAGAGACGGACGTAAGGAATACATACGACGCGAGAGACGGACGTAAGGAATACATACGACGCAAGAGACGGACGTAAGGAATACATACGACCCAAGAGACGGACGTAAGGAATACATACGACGCAAGAGACGGACGTAAGAAATACATACGACGCAAGAGACGGACGTAAGGAATACATAAGACGCAAGAGACGGACGTAAGGAATACATACGACGAGAGAGACGGACGTAAGGAATACATACGACGCAAGAGACGGACGTAAGGAATACATACGACGCAAGAAACGGACGTAAGGAATACATACGACGAGAGAGACGGACGTAAGGAATACATAAGACGCAAGAGACGGACGTGAGAAATACATACGACGCAAGAGACGGACGTAAGGAATACATACGACGCAAGAGACGGTCGTAAGGAATACATAGGACGCGAGAGACGGATGAATAATGAAGACTTACAGGATCGCGTCCCCTGCTGACGTGGTGGTGCGGGGGGGCGGGCGCCCCGTAAGATGCGGGGGGGCCCCACATTGCCTTGCGGGCGGGCACACAGCCAAGGCCCTGGCTGGCTCTCATCACGACACATCTCCATCTCTTCCTTTGGAGAGCTGCCACTCTTCTCCCTCGACCCGATCATGATGGATGACTGCATAGCTAGCTGTCACGCCCTCCTTCACTGTGTGTCCCACGGAACTTCCTAACCCCCGACACGACGTAGTTGACTCTACCTCACCGATGGCTCGCTGGGCCTTGGATACTAATGCTCGTATCTATCCCAGCGTCCCATGCGTCCTATCCCATGTTTAACTGCTGGTGGCACACAGAGGTGGCAGGAATAGTAGACAGGTGGTGCCCTGTCTCGCTGGCACTGACACATCTTGATGGTGTTGTACCAAGGCGGTAAATGCTTAGCCGATTCCAGACTTCCCAATCCTCAAGTCCGCCTATGTCTTCAGGACGGAATCATCGCTCCCGCCCACGGGTGTGGGAGAGGAGGCAAGGAGAGAGGGTGGGTGTGGGTGTAGGTGGGTGGTCATCGCTCCCGCCCACGGGTGTGGGAGAGGAGGCAAGGAGAGGAGATGGGTGTGGGTGTAGGTGGGTGAGGTTCCTCTGGAATGAATAACCTCTGGCGCTTGTAGGTCTAAGGCGGGGCCCACAGAGAGAGAGAGAGAGAGAGAGAGAGAGAGAGAGAGAGAGAGAGAGAGAGAGAGAGAGAGAGAGAGAGAGAGAGAGAGAGAGAGGCGACTCTGAATTTCAGTCCTTCGCTGAAGTTCAGGCCTAGAAGAGTACATGTAGTCACTACGCGTCGCGTTTCTCTCTCTCTCTCTTTCTCTCTCTCTCTCTCTCTCTCTCTCTCTCTCTCTCTCTCTCTCTCTCTCTCTCTCTTTCCTGGCCACAGAAACACTGTCGACCACTTCATAAAAAGCTTAATGCAAATTTCTTGCCATTCTGTGTCCGTCAGCAAAGCAGTGCCGCCAACCGTGGCCTGACTCTGTGTAGCGTGACGGGTTACACAGCCAGCCCTCGGAAGTCTGTGTAACATGGAATGAAATAGACAATGAGTGATCGGGTGCCTGAAAATGGAGGAGGGTGAGAGGCGTGCGCGGGATAATAGAGTGAGTTCGAACCACGTGGTATACAGGGGTCGACGGGCTGTCAATGGACTGAACCAGGGCATGTGAAGCGGCCGGGGTAAACTATGGAAAAGTCTATTGGGCCTGGATGTGGAGCTATAGTTTCGGTGCAATTACACATGACAGCTAGAAAATGGATGTGAGCGAACGCGGCCTTTCTTCGTCTGTTTCTGGTGCTACCTCGCTAACGTCGGAATCAACGATCAAGTATATATATATATATATATATATATATATATATATATATATATATATATATATATATATATATATATATATATATATCTGCAAAGACAGCTTATAAATGTAACACATTAACAACACTGAAAGCGTTTTCATCACATATAGCAAACCTTAACTTCCACAATAACTTACACACTCATAACCCACAGCCTCATTACTCCTCACAACCACAGCCACACTACTACTACTCACAACCACAGCCTCACTACTACTCACAAACACAGCCTCACTACTCCTCACAACCACAGCCTCACTACTACTACTCACAACCACAGCCTCACTACTCCTCACAACCACAGCCTCACTACTACTACTCACAACCACAGCCTCACTACTACTACTCACAACCACAGCCACAGCCTCACTACAACTCACAACCACAGCCTCACTAATACTCACAACCACAGCCTCACTAATACTCACAACCACAGCCTCACTACTACTCACAACCACAGCCTCACTACTCCTCACAACCACAGCCTCACTACTACTCACAACCACAGCCTCACTAATACTCACAACCACAGCCTCACTAATACTCACAACCACAGCCTCACTAATACTCACAACCACAGCCTCACTAATACTCACAACCACAGCCTCACTAATACTCACAACCACAACCTCACTAATACTCACAACCACAGCCTCACTAATACTCACAACCACAGCCTCACTAATACTCACAACCACAGCCTCACTAATACTCACAACCACAGCCTCACTAATACTCACAACCACAGCCTCACTAATACTCACAACCACAGCCTCACTACTACTCACAACCACAACCTCACTAATACTCACAACCACAGCCTCACTAATACTCACAACCACAGCCTCACTAATACTCACAACCACAGCCTCACTAATACTCACAACCACAGCCTCACTAATACTCACAACCACAGCCTCACTAATACTCACAACCACAGCCTCACTAATACTCACAACCACAGCCTCACTAATACTCACAACCACAGCCTCACTAATACTCACAACCACAGCCTCACTACTCCTCACAACCACAGCCTCACTACTACTCACAACCACAACCTCACTAATACTCACAACCACAGCCTCACTAATACTCACAACCACAGCCTCACTAATACTCACAACCACAGCCTCACTAATACTCACAACCACAGCCTCATTACTACTCACAACCACAGTGTCACTACTCCTCACAACCCACAGCCTCACTACAACTCACACCGGTATTTCCAGACCTCATACAACGAACTGGCTCAACAGAAAAACTTAAGGAATTCTTTCTTTTTTTTTTTTTCCTTCTCTATTTTTACATATAATATTAGGAAGTCATCAGGGTAGGCGAGAGGTGCCAGACTGGGTTGTTCTAGACTATACATGTGTTGGAGAAGAATAACTACGCATCCTCACCCTCCCTCATCTCCCTCATCTCCCCAACGTCCCTTCCCCATCCTCCTCCCTCATCCTCCAGCCTTCATAAAAAAAAAATGATAAGTAAACCAAGAGTTTTTTTTCTCTCTTTTTTCTTTTTTTTTTTTGGCTCGTGTGTGTGTGTGTGTAATGATGTTTATTGCTGAAAAATAATCTAATTAAGTCCCAAAGATAGTTGAGGTATTCTTGGAGTGGGAGGGAGGGAGGGAAGGAGAAGGAGAGAGAGAGAGAGAGAGAGAGAGAGAGAGAGAGAGAGAGAGAGAGAGAGAGAGAGAGAGAGAGAGAGAGAGAATTCTAATCACTCACTTAACTTTAGTTTTTAATCTCTCTCTCTCTCTCTCTCTCTCTCTCTCTCTCTCTCTCTCTCTCTACCTATGGTGAGATTTTTTTTTCAGTTAGGCACGGCTAACGCGTAGTGGTCACCGCTAGAAAATGGAGAATGGAGAGTCGTGTGAGATACGTGTTGAAGAGTGTTTGTGTGTGTTTACCGAATGACTGACTGCCAGAACCCCCCCCCCCCCCACATGTACATCAGACAGAAAGAACAGACAACAACCTGGGCCTACGGAGGGGAACGTTACAGCCACCGTAGTGCTGGGGCTCACTGCGCTCCCGCCACTAACCCGTCCCGATATGGCGGTAGTACAACCCTGGTCAGTGGCTGCCTCCCACCTACCACATCTCTCTCTCTCTCTCTCTCTCTCTCTCTCTCTCTCTCTCTCTCTCTCTCTCTCTCTCTCTCTCTCTCTCCATTTTTTTCCCTCGTCCCTTATCACGTTCTCATTTGCATTATTGTCGTTTCTACCGTTATATCTTATGGGATTTACGGCTTTACCCTTCGTTACTTAAATGCTACTTACGTAACGAGAGCAATTCTTTTCCCCCCTTCGTGACACATGCTTTACATAACTACCTATTACTCTCCTCGTAACTCATGAGCTCTTCCGCCGTAATGCATAAATCACCTCACCTGTGTTGCCGGAGCAGAAGGAGAAACACAAAGAAATATACCGTGTGTGTTTCATCTGTGGGTGGGCACGCGGGCAATGTCAACAAACTGTGTGGCGTCAGGGGCCGCCATCTGGTGCCTGCTTTGGGGGGACACAGTTTATTTGATTTCGTCGGGAAGTAAATTACGGGAGGACATGAGAAAAACTCCAAGGTTTAGGTGATCCCATAAGCATGAAGATTCTCAAACAGACGGGAGACTGACAGACAGACAGACAGACAGGTGACAGATAAATAAGCAGAAAGAAGAAACAGGTGGCTAAATGACAAATAAAAGAGAGACGGTTCCAAAGAGAGAAGAAAACGTTCCCTGGAAGACAAACTCCAAAAATCTTATAGATTAAATCAGGCGCGTCCTGATCTTGAACCACGGAAACTGATTGCTTTCACGTTTTCCTTTTTTTTCTTTGCCGAGTCCAAGAAGACATTCCTGTTTTCTTTAACTGATTTTTAAAGAGATTAGAAAACGGAACTCGTTGTGTTGACGTCTTGGTATCACAGTGATGGGATACGTCAATTACCTCGTCTGTTTGTGATATGTTCAGAGTACATCAAGTGGAAGAAGGTGTTGAAGATATTTCGACTGATGGTTCAAACTTGAGGTGGACGGCTCTCAATGCCCATGGCAATCGAGAGGTCTAGACTACAATTGACCAACCCAGCAAACTTATATTTGATAACTTTAATGCCATTGTGTGTCATCATGTGAACATCCCGGCCTCATTCTAGCCTGACACTTTGATACTGTTATGGCTCTATGGAAGCTGCAGTCTAACCCTAATCTACCTTACAGTGCCTTCCTCTACCTAACACTTGAACATCCCAGCGTCATGCAGACCACCACCCATCCCTTCCTCTACCTAACACTTAAACATCCCAGCGTCATGCAGACCACCATCCATCCCTACTTGGGCTCTGACAGCACTCAGATAGCCCATCACGTCCACGGGGAAGGAGGGAGAGGGAGGGAGGGAGAGAGAGAGGGAAGGGAGGTTAATAATTACCTATTTCTATTGTAAGGGGAGGGAGTTATTCACCATCGTACAACTTTTTGATCTTCTGTATGTTGTCCACATTTGCAGTTTCGGTACACAGGTCATATCACTCACTCCTCTGTTATTCCTTATATCCAAAAAGTCCTTCTTTATGTCTCTTTAACAAGTGTCCAGCTTAACTTCATGTTATGGCCTCTGGTCTATCTCTCCTTGCATCTTTGGAGGATCTGTTCCCTGCTGACGTCATCAACCTAGTCTGACACATAAAGACTGTGATCTAGTCACGCCTAACTCTTCTTCCTTCCATGGTAAACAACTAGTTGGCCTCTAACTTCTTACGATAACTCAGTTTTCTTAATTCTGGTACGTTTTCTGTTGCCCTCCTGTGGACCTTCTTCATTAGTTCTTTGCCTTTATTTAATTGTAGTGACCAAACTTGAAAAACACGTTATAGTTTTTGCCTAATGTAGGATGTGAAATATTTGATGAATACTTTATTATTCATATACCAGAATGAGAATCTTAATATTTTCCAGCAGAAGGTTTTGCCTCATTTAGAGTGCACCCTAAAAAGGTGGGACTCTTGACAATATCATGGGAATAATGCCCACTCCAAAGTCCCTCTCTCTCAAATAGATTCCTCCAACTTGTTTCCAGTTGGATAATATTCACACGAAGGCCTTCTTTCAATACATTACTTCCCCGTTACTTTGCATTTACTTGGGTTGAGTATCATCACCCACTGAGCCCTGCAGAACACCACTGGTAAACCCAACCCTGACAAGCGTCCTTTGTTCACTTCCACCGAAGGTATATTTTCCGCTCATCGAAGTATCCTTCCTGATTCCAATGTAGGACAGCGTCAAATGCTTTCTGGTAGTCCAGATACAAGTAATGCGCCCTAACCCTCACTGATGTCTAAACAGGAGCTCACTCTCTCGTAGAAATCTAAGAACTTTGTTATGCATTAGCACATTTCCTAAAATCAATCAGTGTTCTCTCTCGTTTAGGTAGTTTTTCCTTTGGAAACAAGTCATCTATATGCTTTCCTGATGATCTTTTTCGTTATCTTACAGACCCCAGTTGTCAGATAGAACTGGTCTGTAGTTCGATGAATCTTCTGCCCTCTTCCACTCCCTTTCTTCAGCGACAGCTTAAACTATATTTGAAGATGTCCAACCAGTGATGAGCTGGTGGTGGACAGTCGAGATCTACGTGTCTTATGTCTTCAGTTCGGACACTCCGCCACCTCGCTCCTCCAACAATTAAGACATCTTGTTGCCATGAATGAAGACGTAATTCCCCAAGCAATTAACATCACCTCGTTAGCTCTTATAAACTGTTTCCTAAGACGTCTTGAATTTATGGACCTCATTAATTCCCCAGCTGCTTGTGATTTAAATCCAGGAGGTAATGGGCGTCTTTCACTGCCTCGAGCATGCGGTGAGAAATGTGGAAAAACAGTTCTCGATGCTGAGAGAAAACTCAAGTCTTCGCTGTTGTCGCCTGTGAACTTCGCCTTTATATTCCTGTGGTGCTGTGAGCAGCAGGAGGAAGGTAGGTCGAATCGTACCGAGAGAGAGAGAGAGAGAGAGAGAGAGAGAGAGAGAGAGAGAGAGAGAGAGAGAGAGAGAGAGAGAGTAGAGATGTCCGTATGATTTGTAGAAGAGATGTTCAAGTGAGATTATCGAACAAAGCTGGAATAAGTTGTCTTACTTGTTTAAAGCATTTAAGTCCACTCGTACTTAGACTGTGTTTACAGTGTTGGAAGAATCTCTCCTTCCTTTGTGCTTCTTAAAGGTTAGAAACTTCCTTTACATGACTGATGCTCTCTGGATTTCACTTAAATTCCGTGCCGTAATCTTCCAGTGTGTGTTATCCAGGGAGAGCCGGAATCAATAGCCTCATGCATGCTGGTGTCAGCGGAGGAATATATTGCTGGTGGGTCCTCGCCGGAAAGGAGACGAAGGAGGAGGCGGAGGAGGAGAGGAGGGGTGTTTGTGGGGTTGCGTCCGGGAGCTGTGGGGAGAGGTGAGGGAGAACGTGCATTGTTTCCAAGCCCCCACACCCCCTCACCAAGGCTTCCGTAAATCACGAACTTATCAAAGGTGAAAGAGGTGCGCGGATTGAGAACTCACCACTGAGGACAGTAAAGCTGTGTGGGCTATGTTTGTTACCCTCCCAGCACTGACTAACCCCAGCGACCCACACCTAGATCTGCCAGGAGGGATAGAGGGATGGAGGGAGTGTGGTGGTGATCTGTTCTCGTCCACAACTGTAAGGTTCCAGGCGTATATAGAATCCACTCCCCAACTATGTCGTCTGTGTGGTGCCCCATCACAGAATTACGAACGTATATATATATATATATATATATATATATATATATATATATATATATATATATATATATATATATATATACTTGGACGTACATATACACACTATCAAAGTATCTACACGTATGGAATGATGTCTATCCAGGTCAATGTATGTGTTTATATACATACGTCACTGCTAGCTCTGCATCCCACGCAAACTTATCAACTGCATATAAACATTGCTGCTTCATCTGGCACATGCGAATCAACTCACGGACTCGTATATATACACAAATATTGACATACTTGAGTAAGCATACATACATGCACACACACACATATACACATCAACAAACACACACACGCACACACACACACACACACATCCCAGTTTCCTCCCCTGGGGTCACACCCTCTGCCCCTCTTCTTCATGCTTCAGCTCAATTAACAAAGGCAACAGAAATTTATGTGGGCTCCCAGACTTTCCCTACCCCCACACCCTCAGCCTCCCTCCTCCTCCTCCTTCCTGCTCCCCCTCCCCCCAGCAGGCTATCAACAACCTCCCACCTGCGCAGCAAAGCTATCAACAACCTCCCACCTGCGCAGCAAGACCCAGCCTCTCCCGGCCATAACAGGAGTGGCTGAAGATCCGACGAAAATAATCTCAGAAAATGATGTTCATTACAGTATCCCCTAAAAGAAAACGGGAAGGTTCTTGATAACTGGGGCATAGAATTACTTTCTTGTACTGTGTGATCCACATATGATAAGATAAGATAAGATATTCTATGTGTGACCTTAGATGCTCTCATGAGTGACCTTAGATACCCTCACGTATGACCTTACAATTTGAAATGTCAGCACTCATCAGACTCATATATTTGCTCGTAACAAAAATCTTGTGAGCTGAATATTTTAAAGTTTGTAAGGTTTATGATAATGACCTGTCTGATGACTTGCATTATATTTTCTTTCCAGTAAAATATGACTCAGCATGTCCCATTAACTATAACAGCAATATTTGCAATATATATATATATATATATATATATATATATATATATATATATATATATATATATATATATATATATGAATCAAAGGAATCCCTGCGTCTCTGGAAAGTCGAGAAAGAGGACACAAAATATTAGTTGTGACAAATTTCTCGTTGGGTTGCCACAGCTGGGCAGCCAGGGCTACTTAGAAATTCCTTTTCAGATGTATATAAAAGTATCCTGCAGTGTATGAGTCATCAGTCGCTGTCGATTTGTGTGTCTGGGTTCTCTGTTTGTTTAGAATGTCTTAGTTAGTTTAGTTAGTTAGCTAGTTAGTTAGTTAGTTAGTTAGATAGATAGATAGATAGATAGATAGATAGATAGATAGATAGATAGTTAGTTAGTTAGTTAGTTAGTTAGTTAGTTAGGTCGTTAGTTAGATAGATAGACAGACAGATAGATAGATAGATAGATAGATAGATAGATAGATAGATAGATAGTTAGTTAGTTAGTTAGTTAGTTAGTTAGTTAGTTAGGTAGTTAGTTAGATAGATAGACAGACAGATAGATAGATAGATAGATAGATAGATAGATAGATAGATAGATATAGTTAATTAATAAATTAGTCAAGTAGTTAGTTAAATAGTTAGTTAGTTAGGCTCGCATCTGCCCAGTGTATATATTGACCAATCACTATGATCCCTCATGTCTGTCATGGTTCATGATTAATGATTAGAAGCAAAGATGAACCTAATTACGAGAACTGGGAGTAATGGGGAGTTAAGGCACCTTCTTAATGACCCATCCCGAAAACAAATAACGTACATCAACCCTCAGCGTTCATCTCATACAACTCCTACAGACCCCAGAAGTAGTGGAAAAAAGAGAGTTACGAGCTTAACTTTACCGAGTTACAACTCAAAGTGTCAATCTACAGAGTCAAAACCACACACACACACACACACACACACACACACACACACACACACACATATGGGAGTGTCAGACAGTGCATGTGGCAAGGGTGAGGGGGTTCTGGCCACAGCAGCTGCAGCTGACTCGGCACTTCTTAGCAGGTGGTGCGGGCAAAGGGCATCAACAGGTGGCGGCACCACCAGTGACCAGGAACTCAGTTGGCACCACTAGAGATCAGGAACTAAGGTGGCACCATCACCAGTGATCAGGAACTCAGTTGGCACCACTGCCAGTGATCAGGAACTCATGTGGCACCACCATCAGTGAGCAGGAACTCCTGTGGCACCACTACCAGTGATCAGGAACTCAGATGGCACCACTACCAGTGAGCAGGAACTCAGGTGGCACCATTACCAGTGAGCAGGAACTCAGTTGGCACCACTACCAGTGAGCAGGAACTCAGTTGGCACCACTACCAGTGAACAGGAACTCAGGTGGCACCACTACCAGTGATCAGGAACTCATTTGGCACCATCACCAGTGAGCAGGAACTCAGTTGGCACTACTGCCAGTGATCAGGAACTCATGTGGTACCACCATCAGTGATCAGGAACTCAGTTGGCACCACTACCAGTGATCAGGAACTCATGTGGCACCACTACCAGTGATCAGGAACTCAGTTGGCACCATCACCAGTAAGCAGGAACTCAGTTGGCACCACTACCAGTGAGCAGGAACTCAGGTGGCACCACCGCCAGTGAGCAGGAACTCATGTGGCACCACCGCCAGTGACCAGGAACTCGGGTTCCACCACCAGTGATCAGTAACTCAGGTGGCACCACTACCAGTGAGCAGGAACTCATTTGGCACCACTACCAGTGATGAGGAACTCATGTGGCACCACTACCAGTGAGCAGGAACTCATGTGGCACCACCGCCAGTGACCAGGAACTCAGGTTCCACCACCAGTGACCACCAGTGAGCAGGAACTCAGTTGGCACCACTACCAGTGATCAGGAACTCAGTTGGCACCATCACCAGTGATCAGGAACTCATGTGGCACCACCGCCAGTGACCAGGAACTCGGGTTCCACCACCAGTGATCAGTAACTCAGGTGGCACCACTACCAGTGAGCAGGAACTCATTTGGCACCACTACCAGTGATCAGGAACTCATGTGGCACCACTACCAGTGAGCAGGAACTCATGTGGCACCACCGCCAGTGACCAGGAACTCAGGTTCCACCACCAGTGACCACCAGTGAGCAGGAACTCAGTTGGCACCACTACCAGTGATCAGGAACTCAGTTGGCACCATCACCAGTGATCAGGAACTCATGTGGCACCACTACCAGTGATCAGGAACTCAGTTGGCACCACTACCAGTGACCAGGAACTCGGGTTCCACCACCAGTGATCAGGAACTCAGTTGGCACCACCAGTTACCACCAGTGACCAGGAACTGTACCTCAGGGTGACCCAAAACACTGCCGCTGGTGGTAATGGATTCCAGTACCTCGCGCAGCTCCACGCTGGACCAGTAACCGACCATCCTTCGTCAGGAGTATCCGACGGTCCAATGTGACGAAGGTTGAGGCTAAGATAACAGATGACTCCCAACGAACGGAAGATACAAAACCCCCTGGGAGGTAGCGGTCTTCCTGGAGGGGGCGCGTGCGTTCTCAAACCCGTCTCAGAACGAGACGAAACGAGAGGAGGCGAGGCGAGGATACTGAGGGCTAGAGGAAGGAAGGACGACCCTTCCCCACCTCCCTCCTTCCCTATCGGACGCAGGCACTGGTGATGAGGCATCTCGCCTCAAGCGTGCGTATGTCATCACAACGACGAGTCAACCGAAAGTAATGAACTTACTCACGCCAGCGGGAGGGAGAGAGAGAGAGAGAGAGAGAGAGAGAGAGAGAGAGAGAGAGAGAGAGAGAGAGAGAGAGAGAGACACCCTCCGGGTCAGCTCACGGGGCAGCGATGACACCAAGGGTGGTCACAGAGGATTGACGTCAACACCGCCCGCTGTTTCATCCAGCCCTGGCGAGGAGGGAAGGAGTGTGTGTGTGGTGGTGAGGGCGTCTGTGGATCGCCACATGAGATGGGTCAAGCCCTCCAGCTTCTCCTGGCACCTTGACTGACGAAGGGATGGAACAGGGTAACCTTCTCAGTGCTGTCATCCGAGGAAACAGAGGAGGTTAACACTAGGACTGTAAGGCCTCAGTGGTCAGAATCCACATTTCAGTACGCAGTGGTTTAAGGCACACTGGTTGAATTTACGAGCTGCGCCGGGCGAGGTGAGACCTCACATCGGCCTGTTTTGTCACTGAGGAACCACGTTGATCATGGGCAGGTAGATGGGGGGGTTGGAAGCCCTGACATGTACTCTTATCCATCTGAGGTCATCTCCATCCGCTGAGACAATTACTGCTGTAATACCGTCTAACATATGCAGGACCTCCGTGGTGCAGGACTGACGTGAGCGCAGAATAAGTTCAATTGCGAGCGATGTGGTACTACCTAAGTTGGTGTACAGATCTGTCATTCCTATATGACAACTCAAGGATTCAACGTCAGGTAAACCATGAAAGCTGATGAAAAGTATACGTTATATTATGCGTGTGTGGACTTATATTATATCACAAGTCAACGCGGGCGAGGGGTCTCTCCATTTCCGTCGTCATTGACGCTCCTCGCAAACGAGACACCGACAAAGTAAATAAAGTATATAAATAATAGTTTATATATTATATATATAATAATACGTAAAAATAAATATATATACACATCACATAACTCGTTGTAGAGGAGGACTCCTCACATAGATGAGAACTGAATATCAGAAACGCTAACTCCACCCGTCCAGGTGAACGACGAAGAAAATCCTCTCAAAGTAATCATGATTACGACTTGATATACCATAATAAACTCTTTGTAATAAAACAGGGGAAAAAATAATTAATGAGCATACTCTTTCTGCTGTAAACAACTTCTGTTTCAATTGTGAGTATTAAACTCCTCGTTATGTGGTAGTTTACCAAAACTACTCTCCGGGTTATCACTTGATGGGATCAACCTTAAGCGTGAGGGTAAGGCCTCTTAAACACCCTGAAGCAACGACCCTTACGTGTAAGGGCTTCGCCTTTGTTCCTGCCTCATCGTTCAAGGTCAAGTTATAACCCATGATATCAGACCCACACACACAGGTCAAACGTTTTGGGCTTAAGGATCGTACCGTTGTGCTCAGGAGACGTACCGACTGTGCTCAGTAATCGTACCGTTGTGCTCAGGAGACGTACCGACTGTGCTCAGTGATCGTACCGTTGTGCTAAGGAGACGTATCGATTGTACCGTTGTGCTCCGGAGACGTACCGATTGTACCGTTGTGCTCCGGAGACGTACCGATTGTACCGTTGTGCTCAGGAGACGTACCGATTGTGCTCAGTAATCGTACCGTTGTGCTCAGGAGACGTCCTGATCGTGCTCAGTAATCATACCGTTGTGCTCAGTAATCGTACCGTTGTGCTCAGGAGAAGTACCGACTGTGCTCAGTAATCGTACCGTTGTGCTCAGTAATCGTACCGTTGTGCTCAGGAGACGTACCGATTGTGCTCAGTAATCGTACCGCTGTGCTCAGCAGACGTACCGATTGTGCTAATGAGCCGTACCATTGTGCTCAGGAACCGTACAGTTGAGCTCATGAGCCGCAATGATTGTGCTCAGTAATCGTACTGTTGTGTTCAAGGATCGTACCATTGTGCTCAATAATGTACGTTTATCTATCTCCTCTTTAGTTCTCACAACCTTTCCTTCGGTGCTTTAGTCAGTTAACCCCTATGTCTTCCTCTCCACCCCTTAGTCTGTCTTTCCATCCTGCCATCAGGGAAGAGAGGCAGAAAAAGCAGTCCGCCCCCTCCCTCCATCAAACTACATAAGCTCCGCCATCTACCCACAGTAATTTGGAGACAGGTTAGTCTCCCCTTCACAAGTGCCATCGAAAACGTACATCCCTGACCAATCAACGTCCGCGACGCTAGCCCTAGTATGTATGTATCCAGGACGCTCATTGTATCGAAGTCCCCTTCCCCCTCGTAGCAGGGATACGTCTTTCATAAAGTCTTGGGAGTCAATATCATGCAAACTGAATGTCCTACGCTGCTACATATATGAGCTTAAAAGAAAACCAGGGGGTGGGGATGGCTGATCCGTGGAATGCCCCGTGCACTTGGGAGTTTGAGGTAAGACCAATCTATACTCCCAAACACTGGCCAGTGATTGGCTGGAGGAGACGAGGGATTGGGCCATTCATCATGAAGATAGCGAGAGAGAGAGATTTTATTTATCTCACCAGATTAACATGCGATGAGGAGAAAGATAATGAAAAGAAGAAATGGAAAAAAAAATCTCTAAGAACCTGTCGGAAACGAAAGGGGAAGAGGAAGTAAATATTGTGAGGGTGTGATGCCGATGACGGGGAGAGAGAGAGAGAGAGAGAGAGAGAGAGAGAGAGAGAGAGAGAGAGAGAGAGAGAGAGAGAGAGAGAGAGAGAGAGAGCGACCGCGGTGGGAGAGGAAGTAGTTGTATAAAACTCGGACGCCAAATTTTATCGAGATTAGGGGGAAAAAATAACGAGGAATATTGACTTGGGAAACTTTGAGCAATATCAAAAGAGTTCTTAAATGAGGCCTAGGCTGAGGTGGGGTGTGTGTGTGTGTGTGTGTGTGTGTGTGTGTGTGTGTGTGTGTGTGTGTGTGGTCTGCCTGACCGTCTATATCGAGAAAATTTATGCTGCTCTTCCTGTTTATGACCAGTTTTACCTCTGTATCATCATCATCATCATCATCATCAACACCTACCCCTCTCCCCAGCTGGCTCATTTCTCTCTACTCCTCACCCGCTCTTTCCCTTCACCCTACGTTATTTTCTCCCTTCTCAGTCTTTCCCCCTCCGTCAATTTTCCTATTCCCCACCTCTTCATCCACGCCTCTCACTCCTCTTCCATCCCTTAACCAAGCCTCCATTCAGACACATTCTCTGTCTCTCCCCGCCAACGCGCCTTCTCTCTACCCCCTTCAATACTAACCCCCCCTCTCCTCCTCCTCCCCTTCAACATCATTTCCCCCCCTTCAACATCATTCCCCACCCCTTCAACATCATTCACCCACCCCCCCTCACCAGGCCGTCACCAGAGGTGGTTAGGAGGGAAGATGCCAATCGTCAATTGGGTATGGGGGGGGGGGGAGGCTAGGTGGTCGCTCGGAGAGAGAGAGAGAGAGAGAGAGAGAGAGAGAGAGAGAGAGAGAGAGAGAGAGAGAGAGAGAGAGGCTTAGCCACCAAGTACCCCCCCTTCAGGCGACGCATCTCCAGGGAAGGAGGACTAGTCGACTCCTGGTAGGGAATGGGGTTTGTGTGTAGGGGAGGAAGGAGAGGAAGGGAGAAGGGAGGAAGCAGTGGGGTCGTCTCTGGAGAGGGAGAGAGAGAGAGAGAGAGAGAGAGAGAGAGAGAGAGAGAGAGAGAGAGAGAGAGAGAGAGAGAGAGAGAGAGATCATCATCGGTTCTACAGGACGGCAAACACAAGAGCAACTGTGCTGACGGACGAACCAGATGACCTCATGTGGCTTGCTATGACCTCCTCACGAGCCAGAGTCTTTGACCTACAACTGTCACAGCTGATGAGCTCCTCCCTCAGTTCGTCGGTCAAGCGAGAACCTTGGATCATTAGAGGTCGAACAAATATATGGAGATAAACCCATCTGTTACGTAAAGGAACTAAACGTATGTTCATGCCAGAAAAGTTAAAACCAGTGTGACGTGTTGGTTTTTTTTTGGGGGGGGGGTGGATGTTAAATCTGCCACGGCAATATATCAAATGTTCATTTCTTTTTATGTACACGAATATTGATAACATTTTCATGGGTTTTGTAAGAAGACGAAACGCCTCCTTCGATAAGATAAGCAAACTCAAAACCTATCTATCTTCCCTATGGGTTATACTGACATCGAGACACTGACCTAAAAATCTCTCTCTCTCTCTCTCTCTCTCTCTCTCTCTCTCTCTCTCTCTCTCTCTCTCTCTCTCCCATGCCCTTCCCGGGTATCCAGACACGTGATTTTTCTCCCTGACGTATTCAGGAAATCCACTCCCTTCCCTCCCTCTTTACATCCCTCATGGAATGTAAACAACACTTCCCCTCCCGGCTGTAATTCTCGTGATAACCAAAGATGCTTCAGTCAGTATACTGCTCCAGCACAGGTCGTCTGCTCTCCTTCCACACGTAGAACGAGCTGGATATGCGTCGTTGGATTATACTCCTCTCGTCCTATTCATCAACATTATACACAGGATGAGGACATGTATATCTTCATCCAAGTTGGACTCTCAATAGAGGGAGGTGATCCATCACTGTAGCTTCCCTTTCTACATCATATATCACCCCATGTACCCACATCCTATCGCAGGTCACCACATCTTCTCCATGTACTCATATCACCACATCTTCTCCCCCTGTTAAGTCTTACCACATCTTCCCCTCCGGTGTAACATCTCACCACATCTCCCCCATCCGTGTTATGCATCATCCTATCTACCTTCCTATCATGTCTGACCACACTATCTCTTTTCGTGATGTGTTTCAACTACATGAATCCCTCCTCTATCATGTCTCATCAAACGTTTCTCTCCACTTCTATGTCTCACCATATTTCTCATTCCATCTGCCTCCGTACTCCTCCCTCACACCTGTCCCACATCTGTTACACCTACAGACAACTTCATTCACTTTGTCATGAGAATTTATAAACAAATATGTCTCAGCCTAAGGTACAAGGCTCAAGAAATATAAATCGAGAGGTTTTGCTTTCTGTGCACCAATAAGATCCAATTTCGACCATTCCCATCAGCCAATTAGATCCAATCTCTACCATCCCCCATCTGCCAATTAGGTCCAATCTCTACCATCCTTATCAGCCAGTCAGGCCTGGTCGCTGCCACGCCTATCAAAGGAGTCCTACTCCATTAATGAATCCTTCCATTTTTTCCCACTTGGGAAAAAGAAAACTCTATAGCAACTGACTTATCTCATTCCTTCAGTCTTGGGTTCCCTCCATATTGCAACTTTTATTCATGAACTTCTTATAATTAGAGTCTTAATTATCACTTAAAAATCTTAACTTTAATTACTTCTAATTATGCTCGTATCCCACAGTCTTGCATCCTCCTTGTGGTAGGATGTTCCCCCCCTACCATGACTTCTACCATCTCTGTCTTATCCTTAAGGTAGGATGTTTCTCCTACCATCACAACAACCACCTCTACCATGTCCTTATGGTAGGATGTTTCTCCTACCATCACCACAACCACCTCTACCATGTCCTTATGGTAGGATGTTTCTCCTACCATCACCACAACCATCTCTACCATGTCCTTATGGTAGGATGTTTCTCCTACCATCACCACAACCATCTCTACCATGTCCTTATGATAGGATGTTTCTCCTACCATCACCACAACCATCTCTACCATGTCCTTATGGTAGGATGTTTCTCCTACCATCACCACAACCACCTCTACCATGTCCTTATGGTAGGATGTTTCTCCTACCATCACCACAACCACCTCTACCATGTCCTTATGGTAGGATGTTTCTCCTACCATCACCACAACCACCTCTACCATGTCCTTATGGTAGGATGTTTCTCCTACCATCACCACAACCACCTCTACCATGTCCTTATGGTAGGATGTTTCTCCTACCATCACCACAACCACCTCTACCATGTCCTTATGGTAGGATGTTTCTCCTACCATCACCACAACCACCTCTACCATGTCCTTATGGTAGGATGTTTCTCCTACCATCACCACAACCACCTCTACCATGTCCTTATGGTAGGATGTTTCTCCTACCATCACCACAACCATCTCTACCATGTCCTTATGGTAGGATGTTTCTCCTACCATCACCACAACCATCTCTACCATGTCCTTATGGTAAGATGTTTCTCCTACCATCACCAGAACCATCTCTACCATGTCCTTATGGTAGGATGTTAATCCTACCATCACCACAACCACCTCTACCATGTCCTTATGGTAGGATGTTCCTCCTACCATCACCACAACCATCTCTACCATGTCCTTATGGTAAGATGTTCCTCCTACCATCACCACAACCACCTCTACCATGTCCTTATGGTAAGATGTTTCTCCTACCATCACCAGAACCACCTCTACCATGTCCTTATGGTAAGATGTTTCTACTACCATCACCACAACCATCTCTACCATGTCCTTATGGTAGGATGTTTATCCTACCATCACCACAACCACCTCTACCATGTCCTTATGGTAAGATGTTCCTCCTACCATCACCAGAACCACTTCTACCATGTCCTTATGGTAGTATGTTCTCCTACCATCACCAGAACCATCTCTACCATGTCCTTATGGTAGGATGTTTCTCCTACCATCACCAGAACCATCTCTACCATGTCCTTATGGTAGGATGTTTCTCCTACCATCACCAGAACCACCTCTACCATGTCCTTATGGTAGTATGTTCTCCTACCATCACCAGAACCATCTCTATCATGTCCTTATGGTTGGATGTTTCTCCTACCATCACCAGAACCATCTCTACCATGTCCTTATGGTAGTATGTTCTCCTACCATCACCAGAACCATCTCTATCATGTCCTTATGGTAGGATGTTTCTCTCCTACCATCACCACAACCATCTCTACCATACCATTTGTGATTGGATGTTCCTCGAGCCATAATCCTAACAAATGGTACCATGGTCTCGTGTGGCAATTCTTGTATAACACACTGCGAGTCTGGCGACCTACCAGTCCCTCTATGATCGTCCAGTGTGACTGGGAGAGTAACTGGAGCTCTTGAACGAACGACTTCACCCTGACAGCAACGCTAAGCAAGGTTCAATACCTCACCCTGGGGTGCTCCTCCGCCCGAGTGGGTACTGCCCTTCACTCCACCTCCATCACATTTATCTTTTTTTAGTCTGAAAGAAAAGAAGGAAGTCCATCTTGTTCGGATACCAGGTCCAACGGCCTTATAAACAGGGTGATTAACGAGAATCCAATATTTTGTTTTTCTTTAAATTTTCCAAAAGAAGGAACAGAGAAGGGGGCCAGGTGAGGATATTCCCTCAAAGGCCCAGTCCTCTGTTCTTAACGCTACCTCGCTATTGCGGGAAATGGCGAATAATATGAAAATATATATATATATATTTAAACATATATATTCCTATGAGTCCACGGGGAAAATGAAACACGAAAAGTTCCCAAGTGCACTTTTGTGTAATAATCACATCATCAGGGGAGACACAAGAGAGGAATATAACAGTCAGTTGTTATACATCTTGTGTCTCCCCTGATGATGTGATTATTACACGAAAGTGCACTTGGGAACTTTTCGTGTTTCATTTTCCCCGTGGACTCATAGGAATATCTTGATCACGCGCAAAATTGTGATCCTTTCCAATATATATATATATATATATATATATATATATATATATATATATATATATATATATATATATATATATATATATATATGTGTGTGTGTGTGTGTGTGTGTGTGTGTGTGTGTGTGTGTGTGTGTGTGTGTGTGTGTGTGTAATCACGAGGAAAATTTAACACGGTAAGTTCCCAAGTGCATTTTCGTGTAATGATCACATCGTAAGGGGAGATACAAGAATGACACAGAAGCCTTAGGACTGTCAGCTTATATACAAAATAGAGGCGGAGCTAAGACGCCGGTGGTATACAAGTGTTTCCTTTTGGTGGTGTTCGGCGCCGGGACTGTGCCTGTCAGAAGATTTCCAGTGAGAAACTGCAGAAGTTGGTGACTGACTTTGGAAGAGTGTGAGAAAGGAAGTTGAGAGTAAATGGGAACAAAAGCAAAGCTATGAGGTTCAGCAAGGTAGAGGGACACGTTAGTTGAGGTGTGACTTTGAATGGAGAAAAATTGAAGGGAGTGAAATGCTTTACGCTTCTTAAGTGAGTCATAAGGTGGGTGATAGGGCGAAGGTTCTGGGAGAGCGAAAAAAGGGTACTTTTGAAGATATAGTAGTGCAAGGCATGGGCTATAGATGAGGATGTACAGAGGAGGAGGTGGCTATGTTGGAAATCAAATGTCTGAGGATAATATGTAGTGTCGAGGGTGGCTATGTTGGAAATTAAATGTCTGAGGATATGTGGTGTGAGATGGTATGATCGAGTAAGTATAATGAGGGTAATAAGAGTAATAATAAAGACTGGTTGAGAGAGTTGAAGAGGGTGTGCTGCAATAGTTTGGACATATGGAGAAAATAAGTGAGGAAAGATCGACAAAGACGATATTCGTGCCTGAAGTGGAGGGAACATGAAGAAAGGGAAGACCAAACTGGAGATGGAAAGAAGGAAGAGCGAGGAAGATTTTGAGTGATCGGAGCCTGAACATGCAGGAGATGGAAAGGCACGCACGGGATAAACTGATTGGAACGATGTGGTTGGTATACAGAGGTCAACGTGCTGTCAATGGACTTAAATCAGGGTATGTGAATCAGCCGGGGTAAACTTTGGAAAGGTCTGTGGGGCTTGGTTGTACATAGGGAGCTGTGGTTTCGGAGCATGACACGTGACGGAGAGAGTACAGTTGTGAGCGAATGCGGTGTTCCCCCCCGCTCTCTCTCTCTCTCTCTCTCTCTCTCTCTCTCTCTCTCTCTCTCTCTCTCTCTCTCTGTTCCTGCGCTACCTTGCAAACGCGGGAAACTGCGATCCCGTATGACTATCTATCTATCTATCTATATATATATATAGATAGATAGATAGACAGATATAGATAGATAGAGATAGATAGACATATATCTTGGTAACCTTCAAGCTACTCCCCTTGTTACCCTAATTCATGATATCATAAACACAGCCACGAGGACACAGATCAGGGTTTTCGGATGAAATAGATTTATGACATGACAGGCCGACTGGGAAGACAAGAATTCTGTGGATATATTTTCTTTAGGGAGGGGGTGGGAAAGAAAGAGATGGAGAGGGAAGAGGACGGGAGAAACAGTTAGTTTACACAAAGTTTTACAATAACAATGAAGAATGTTGTTCTCGAACAGTAACAAATCAGACAGAACTTTTCCTGCCGTAATTCGATTTCCAATCTCAACGGTACTGATGCAACCCAGCTGGTACTACCTGCCAGGGGAGTGCCCCTCAGCACGTCGTAACATTAATCCTTCCTCTCCTGTTTACAAACGTATTTCCATCATTCTTGCGTAACGTTTCACCTTACTCCCTATCTTTATCGAGTCTTCCTTCTGTCTCCTTGTTCTCCATCTTCCTATCACATCTCTCCTCAATGTTTAGTTCCCGTTTCCCGTTATTCTTCCTGTATGTTTACCTATTCTTTTTCTCCTCTTTTTCGTTTGTCTGTCTTCCTTCAATTTCTTCTTGCTCCGTCCTTCCTCTGCTCTTCCTGGCTCACTCCTTACCATCGTCCTCGCTCACTCCTTATCCTCCTTCCTCTTCTTCTTCTTGCCCTCTTTCCCCATCTTATTCCATCTCCCAAATTCTTTTCTTCTTATGTTTTTATGTCAAGAGTTTCCTTTCCATTCTTCACCGCGTCATACCTCTCTCTATCCGTCCGCATTTCACTATTATCTCTCCCGTTTCCTCTAACATTATCCTTTCTTCCTCTCCAACACTTTCTCTGTCTTTTCTCTCCTCCAACATACGCCTCTCTTACCTCCATCCCCTTGAACGATGTCTATTCCTCAATTTTTTCTTCCCTTCAATAATCACCCTCCCTCCCTCCTCCCTCGCCATCAAGACGCTTCCCCCTCATTTAAACTGATTCCCAGGATCGAGAAATATGTACGGCATCTCGTGATCATTGCCTGTGTAACATCAAACCGCTGCCTCAACTGGGAATTCTCAACAAGCAATCCCAATGGCAACAAACGAAGAACTTGAAGGTGAAAGAGGACACGATTAAGTTCACGAAAGCTGGAACGAAACAATGTCGCAAGTGGTCATGTGTGTGTGTGTGTGTGTGTGTGTGTGTGTGTGTGTGTGTGTGTGTGTGTGTGTGTGTGTGGCTCTAGTGAGGGTGACCATCTTGACCAAATCGTCCTCAGTCGAGCCAGTGGACACAATGGATGAAGGTAACGCCTCATCCTCCTCCTCCACCATGGGCCGCTTACGTTACCCTGTGGACATTCCCACAAGCACTTAAAAAAAAAGGGGGTTGATGAAGCTGACCGGTTAAGTAACTCTTAAACCAGCATATTCAGTATCGTCCAATGGACCTGTGGATGTCTTAGGCATAAGCAAGCACGACTGTCACCCTTGCATGCAATACACAGGCCATCTGATACATGTCTACGAGATACCAGTCGAAACAGGATAGTCGAAGTCGAAGACTGAGTCGTTCTCGATCGCTATCACCCGTATAGAAGAGATGAAGATCATAAGCTAGCCATCTATTTACATCAAAGCTTACCCTATACAGAAGTGACTTTGAATTCTACTCTAGAAGCCGTCTCATGTAGAGTAAAATTCAATAAGACGTTCCCGGCCACTTGTTCAATATGGTGTCACGGTTCGAATGCACTTGATGATGATGAGCTTAATTCATTTTGTAGCCAGGTACCCACAAGGGAATTAAATTTTCTCAGATTGAAACATTCTACATCATCGGTGGGTAAAGGATATGGCCAGGTTCTTGTGGGGAAATATACGGTAAAATTTCACCATCAATTCTGGTACTTTCTTTGTTGTCCTCCTCTGGACTTTCTCCGTAAACTCTTTGTGCTTAAGTGCAACGACCAAACTAGAGAAACATATTCTACTTATGGCTTAGTGCAGCATGAATTTGAAAACAGACACTTGGTCTCCTTAACTAATCTTCTAAGATGTTACTCTGGCGACAGGATAGAGGCGATATCAACTCGCAAGTCTATTATAACACAGATTCCTGCCGCTTATTTCCTGTTAGATGACATTCATACTGAGGCCTTCTTTGCTGTGACCCATCCCCATTACTTACATTTACTCGGGTTCGATTTCACCAAGTACTAGAAAAACTTTGAAGTCTAGTTAGGTCCTGGTGTAAGCTGATACAATCCCTCTTCGCTTTTGCCTTCTCTCGTGACCATCTGCAAACATGTTCAGGTCAGAGTCCACACCCACTGAAGAATCATTCGCATAGATGAAAAGGCAGACCAGAACCCTGTGGTACTGCACGTGGATCCTTAAGGTTCCTTTTCGCGAGGGCACCTTGAGGTTTCCTAGGTTTCACATTCCAACAAGATGATTTATGTATTGAAGGAGTCTCCTCCACCTTCTAGCCTGGTAATCCAGCGTCTTACTAAGTCCTCTAGATGGTACGGTGTAAAATGCATTCTGGCGATCTGTGATACAACGATCCAAACCAAATTTTTTCCTCTTTTGTCTCAAACCAAACCTTTTCTCACTCTCTATAATATAGGATACTCTTTCCTAGATATCTTCTTGTCGGATGATGCGCCGGAGGGAGTGGTGGGATGGGTGATGCCTTCAGTTAATGCCTATACAGATTAGGATCTTTGATATTGTTGTTCTCCTCCAGCGGACAACTTCGTCAAAGAACATCAGGTCTTCTGTTACCTGTCATTCCCATGCGCTCCCTCCCTCCCTTCTACCCTCCGGCAGTAGAGCCGCGCCAGGCAACACAGGGGGGAAGACAATGCCAGGAACACCAGCTGTCGCCGCAGGTGGGAGGTAGGCCTCGTCGTCGTCGTGGGCGGATGGGGGGCTCGGCTCGACGTCTCAGGGTAGCGGGACTGGTCGTCTCCTGAGGATCGGGCGGGCGGGGGGGGGTGAATGGGAAGGAGGTTAGGTCGTTTTCAGGAGGGGGGGTGGTGGTTGGGTGGTTGAGAGGCCTGGCTGTTACCGCCGCCGACCCCTGGAAAGAGCCTCACTATTCGAGGCGTTAACAGCCAAGAGGACGGCAGGGAAATGGTTGCTGGAGGGAGACAACAAAGTCCTGGAATTCCCGGCAGCCAGCGTACCCTGCCTGGCTCACCTGAAGATTAATATTCCAGCAGAGCGAACGAGGGAGACAGCGTGCAGCCTGGAGGACTGAGGTTAAAGTCAACCCACATCTGAGGGTATTGAGGTTAGGAGGGAGGTGGAGACCCACGCAGGTTCACTGAGGTGGGATCTGTGGAATGAGACAGTGTTTTTCTTCGCGTCTCCCTTGCTTACCAGCCCGAGGCTAAAACTCAAGTTAATGCCGGACTTCGCCTGCTTGAGGATATACACCACGAGTAAAAAGTCACCTTCTGGCGAGGCTAAAACACTGGGAGTAGAGTCACGTCAAGGAACTTCTAATCCTAAAGGAGTTCATATTTACCTGCCAATGGAAATACCGCTGACTTGAGCTATGGGAGCCTTTGAAAAGAGGTGCTGGAGTAATCACACACACACACACACACACACACACACACACACACACACACACACACAACACATTTTATTCCATGTCCACAGACTATCTCAATATAATTCTAGAGAAGCTTTTCCATTTTCCTTCCTAGGTTGCTGAGGAGTTCGTGAGCCAGTCAAGGAGGACGTCCGTGGTACGTTAGCCAGTCTGGGATCACGACATAATCGCATAATCCCAGGGACGGTTCAAGTACCTGTTGCCTCTACGGGACATGACGTCACCTGTCAGCCAGCTGATTACTCTCACGTTTAGATCATTCAAACACTTGATTACTTCTGTCAGTCACAGTGTCGTCGTGTTCAAGGGTAACATACTGCCGTCCTCAAGGGTCGTACTGTCAAACTCAAGGGTCGTACCGACGTGCTCTAGGGTTGTATTGTCATGCTCCAGGGGGGGTCGTACTGTCATGCTCCGGGGTCGTACCGCCGTGCTCATGCCGATGATAACCCTCTCTGGCAGTCGTTCTGTCGTTAGTAAAACGAGCCGACACAGTTGTTAGGTTCAGACGGATCTACAGAGGTAAATTGATATGATATCTCTGTAAAAAAAAGGTTACTTTGGATTATTTTTCCTCTCGTAATATTGGCTATATGTCGTGAACTTTAGTGCGTGAAATGAAGATAAATTGCACGAATCTCCTCCCATAGCGTGAATGTAACTCTTTCTGATATTTTGAAAAGAGAGTCACACTCTCTCGCTCTCTGGCGCTAAAACCTCTTCTCTTTCTCCCGTCTGGTAAAAGGATCTACTACCCTTTTACTGCGATGAGTATCCTTGAGTACTCCTCCTCGACTGATCTTGAAACTGGTGCTGTAGAAGAGAGGGGTCGAAAAGTTTCTCTTACTCAAAATAAACTCGCCGTTCCTACCATGACACGTCTTCCAAATAAGATTTTCCTTTCACGAGTTGTCTTTTCCTACCTTCCCCACACACACCCACCTGCGACGTCCAGATACACAGGTTCTTATTTACAGCGGGAGGGCGTCCCCAATTCCTTCTCCACAGTGGCAGGACCTGCCCAGTTCCCAGATCATCATCCCAAAGTATAAACATGGGGCTTCATCCTAGACAGTGTCTCTCCGTCTCAAATATCTCATCCAACAACAAACGTACAACCGTATATATATGTATATATATATATATATATATATATATATATATATATATATATATATATATATATATATATATATATATATATATATATATATATATATATATATATATATATATATATATATATATATATATATATATATATATATACATACATATATCAGCATATTGTCACGTCACCTCTAGCCCATCGGTGGCATACTGCAAAATAATTCATCCATATCCTTCCTGCCGTGTCTCGCACGTACTGTAAGCAAAAGATGCCTTTTTCTAAGAGCCTTCGGGTCGAAGTAGCTCCAATCGTTGCTCGCCTATTTCGCCTTGGCTTAAAAACGCAAAATTGCCCTCCCACAGGGACGCATCAAATGGTCCGACCCATCCTTGAGAAAGGGACTACTTTAACCATTCCAGCCATCGCCTCAGTGATCTCATCTCTGAAATTTCGAAACTCTCTGAAACTCTCCTTAACTCACACTTTTTCCGAACCCTTAGAATTCAATTCCCTTACTTCTGGTCACCAGTACGGGATTCGTCGTGTTATGTCTACTGGCCATCTCTTTCATGACTTAGCTCTAGGCCTCCTCTCTCAGGAATTTTGTTGATATATTTTTGTTGACAGATGGAGACAGGATAGTATAGCAGAATGCTCCTCCCCATCCACCACTATAAATGGAGACAGGATAGTAAAGCAGGAGGCTCCTCCCCACCCACCACTATAGATGGAGACAGGATAGTAAAGTAGGAGGCTCCTCCCCATACACCACTATTGATGGAGACAGGATAGTAAAGCAGGAGGCTCCTCCCCACTCATCACTATAGACGGAGACATGACAGTATAGCGGAAGGCTCCTCTCCACCCGCTAATTTCCTCCGTTATATCAGCCATCAGGAAAATATCTATGAGAGAACACCGTGAGCCAGGGAACAGGAGGGACTGACAGAGGGGAAAACTATATAAGAAATGCTGGACAGCAAACACAACCTGCTTTAGCTACAGCCACTTGGTACTTCGGGTACAGAAGACAGCAGCTGCTACACTGTCATATAATAAACAATATAAACAGATATTGAAATCTTCTACGTACGCTGAACAAATTTAGTCACCGTTAATTAGGATCATTAAAGTATCTGTCCAGCTGTGTTGCCTATGTGTAGACAGTCATCGTCTTGACAATATCTAACAGTTGTTCATTCCAGGGTTCTACAGTCTCGTCAGATGAGGAAACACTGGTCCATCGTTGTATGGACATGTCGTTGTCTCGTGAGGTTCTTTACTTACCGTCTGGGTCATTACGTCTCTAAATGAATTATAATGCTGGATTCTGCCCTCCTCTTTCAGAGTCTGCGGCTTCTTTCGGGAAGACTTATATATATATGAGGTCGGCGGGCGGGTCTGGCTTCATTAAGATTTATTTTCTTGAGTGACGCAATTAGGTTCGTTGTCTTTTTTTTTTTTTTTTTTTTTTTTGTGTGTGTGTGTGTGTGTGTGTTTGTTCGTTCTACCTTTTTATTTCTGTAAGCCGGAGGAGAAAAGAAGTCTGGCTGGGTAGTAGTGGAGGAGGAGGAGGAGGGGGAGGCGGGGGGGATGGTTGAGGAGGAGGTGGAGCTTTCGGGGAGGAGGAGGGTGTGTGTGGTCGCGAATGAGGAGGCGAGTCTCCTACTGAGTTGGGAGGCTCTGCTCACTCACAAGGAGTGAGGTGTGTGTGTAATGTCCCAGGGATGGTTGAGGAGGAGGTGGGGCTTTCGGGGAGGAGGAGGGTGTGTGTGGTCGCGAATGAGGAGGCGAGTCTCCTACTGAGTTGGGAGGCTCTGCTCACAAGGAGTGAGGTGTGTGTGTGTAATGTCCCAATATGTGAGGTGCTGTGGTCTCCCTGGGAGCAATGGGGTCTAGTCTCCCAGGGAGCAAAGGGGGGATGGTAGTCTCCCACAGCATGAGGGGTTACGGTCTCCTAGGGAGTGAGGGCGTGGTCTGGAAGCCAGCGAGAGGCGTGGTCTGGAAGCCAGGGAAGGGTATGGTCTGGAAGCCAGGGAGGGGCGTGGTATGGAATCCAGGGATGGGCGTGGTCTGGAAGCCAGGGAAGGGCATGGTCTGGAAGTCATGGAGGGGCGTCGTCTGGAAGCCAGGGAGAGGCGTAGTCTGGAAGCCAGGGATAGGCGTGGTCTGGAAGCCAGGGATAGGCGTGGTCTGGAAGGCAGGGAGGGGCGTCGTCTGGAAGCCAGGGAGGGGCGTAGTCTGGAAGCCAGGGATAGGCGTGGTCTGGAAGCCAGGGATAGGCGTGGTCTGGAAGGCAGGGAGGGGCGTGGGAGGGGACAAGGGACTGATTGGAATCCTTGAGGAAGAAAAATTTGACATGGCAACGTAAGTAGCTTCCCCAGACTCGGGCACGTGATGTGCTTACTTGACACGGAGGCACAGGCTCTCTGACCTCCTCCTCCTCCTCCTCCTCCATCTTCTTCTTCTTCCTCGTTGTCCCAAAGAGTCTTCTTCGCCGTGGCGTCAGAGGAGAATAGGTTCAGTTCCGAGTCGTATTTCCATTGTCTTTCCTTCTCTTCATCCGAATATCATGTCATTACATAGTTACGATAATTAGGTTGTGATATATATATATATATATATATATATATATATATATATATATATATATATATATATATATATATATAAATATATATATATATATATATATATATATATATATATATATATATATATATATATATATATATATATATATTATCCATGGGGATAGGGGAGAAAGAATACTTCCCACGTATTCCCTGCGTGTCGTAGAAGGCGACTAAAAGGGGAGGGAGCGGGGGGCTGGAAATCCTCCCCTCTTGTTTTTTTTTAATTTTCCAAAACAAAGAACAGAGAAGGAGGCCAGGTGAGGATATTTCCTCAGAGGCCCAGTCCTCTGTTCTTAACGCTACCTTGCTAATGCGGGAAATGGCGAATAGTTTGAAAGAAAGAAATGTATATATATATATACATATATATATATATATATATATATATATATATATATATATATATATATATATATATATGCAAAAAAGTATTTGTTAAATATTGATGTAATACTTGTGTATGAACTAGAATTCTAAACTTATCACGACAATATGAGAGGCAGACTAGTGTGGGAGGGACTAAGTGAAGGCCTTCCAACAGCTGCTGGAGGTGGTTGCTGAGACGAGTCTGCCTCATCAGCGATGTCTTGACTCAGCGAACGTACTTGGCCTTACTGTATCAACCACTCTGTCTTGAAAGCCCAACACCAATGAAATCGCCGAGTCTGCCTCTAACATACTGGGCGTCCTATTTAGATGTCGAAATTTCTTTTCATCCGAACAGTTGCTACGTTCATACGAAGGGTTGATCCGTCCTTGTGTGGTGGGGTAACTGCTCTCACATCTGCATCCTTACTGAACAGAGCCGAGTCGAAAGCGGTTCGACTTACAAACTCTCCCAGGACAACTTTAAAACTTGACCCACTTGCCCTACGCCGCAATGTTGGTTTACTCTCCATCTTCTATAAGTAAACCTTTGGGTCATTTTACGGACAGCTGGTTGTTTGCAATACTCAGCAAGCTGCTGCGTCACATGATAACTGTGTGGCCATCGGCAACTCACGGGTGGGCCGTTTTGATAATTGTTTCTTCCCCTACATCTGGAAGCTTTGAAACTCTCTACCATCTTATGTCTTTCTGAATAAACATGACCTGGCACAATTCAAAATACAATTTCTTTCCACTTCCACCAGAATTTTGTTAATACTTTCCCTTGTCCCTTGTCTTTCCCTTTCATTAACCTCTCTATATTTCAAATTAAGACCTGACCTTGATGTGGACTTTTGTGCATGACGGGAGACTTCAACGTAAAAAAAAAAGTTAGGAGTTGATACACTGATCAAGGGAAGGAGGAGGAGGAGGAGGAGGAGAAAGGAGCTTCCATTATCTGTATATTTTTCTCAACAGAGAAGAATGGAATGACGGCGCGGAGTTCGTTGGGTACGTGTCCACGAAGACTGCTCACAGAGGTGATGGAGTGGCGCCTTGTGAGGGCCAGATAACAGGAGACCTGATGGTTCGTGACGAAGTTATTTCCTGGAGGACAAATAGTCGTGTCCTGAGGTCATGATCTTGTTTGTACTAGAGACAGAACAGTAAAACAGATGCCACTCGTGTGTAAGATGGTACGTCTTGCATCACACCTTAAGGAAGGTTATTAACTGGATTCAGGCATCATACTGAGCCATATCCTCTTCAATTAGCTTTATGTAAATATCGTGACACGAGCCTGGACCACAGATGTCTGAGGTAAATAAGCCAGTTGTTCAATGGACAAGCTTCTGTGTTGCCTGCGATCCCCAAACAATAAACAGTTACATATGCCTATTACATAATTACTGTATGAGACGAGTGAATCCATATATATATATATATATATATATATATATATATATATATATATATATATATATATATATATATCATACGAAGTGCATACGTAGTCTGGCATCCTACGCACGTAATCAATCACTTTTGTGGCTAGGCTACGTTATACTGAAGGTACGAGTCTATTTCACTTATGTATGGAAACTCTCTGTGGAAAAGGTCAACTTATGTTTTAGGGGAGTTTATGCATATGAGCTGTGATTACAGAAATACCTACGGAGAACCAACCTATTTTGTTTCATACTGAACAATGTTGATAATGGTATGGTAATTCTCTGCAGGAGACGGATATAATGGCGGTATATTTCACCGACCATCTCGGTGAGGCTAGGTGAGGCTAGGTGAGGTCTGTGTAAGTTCTGTTGGCACTTTACGAGTGCCTTACCCGCCTCACCCATTTCTATATCTAGTATCCTCATATCTTCCGCTGATACACACACCAACCCCCTCTCTCACCTTATCTAACATCGTTCAGTGCTACACATTATTACAAATCATGTTACGTAACTGTTACTGTGTTCTCTACACACTACACTAGCGTTACTGAACACAGCCAGTCAATATTCGGGTACCCCGACTACGTAAGTAAGGTGGAAGAGTGTACGAGGGGAGAAGAAGGGAGGTTGCAAATCTCTATAATTCTACGTTCGCTTGACGCCACATTTCCTTACTGCAAAGCTAACATTACTGTGTCTTTACAGCTTGAGATGTTACCCCCCAGAGTCCACACACCAAGTCTGAGGCCACGGTCCTAGAACACAGTTGACACGAATAACTCCACAAACCAATGTTGAGCATGATTACGAAAAGGGTTGAAAATGTCTTGACTCTCAGGATCGGACACTTTCAAGAGCGTACAGAGCTGTCTGTTGTGATACCAACTAACAGAAAAGAGAAATTAGACACTCTATATCAGAGAGAGAGAGAGAGAGAGAGAGAGAGAGAGAGAGAGAGAGAGAGAGAGAGAGAGAGAGAGAGAGAGAACAAGGCATTACCAGAGCCGACTTAAATACATTCCCGGGGTCGGAGGTTATCCCTGCCCACACCCATAAAGGATTACGGGTCTCCCGGCATCTGCCTCGGTGTGAACAAAGGGCCCAACACATTCGCTCACTGAAATGCCTGAGGAGCAAAGATCTCGGTGGCGCTATTCATTAAGGACTTACTCAGTGGGATCCAGCGCCCACGCTCACATCATCGCCTCCCACATCAGCACTGGGGCAGGTCGGCTGGAGGAAAGGCTAAACCACAGTGGGTCTCTTCTGGAAAGGTTTTGAATCAGTCGTCCTGTGTCCTAGAATCAGATCTGGATCTCGTCATAATCGTCTCTCTCTCTCTCTCTCTCTCTCTCTCTCTCTCTCTCTCTCTCTCTCTCTCTCTCTCTCTCGTAGCTACGTAGATAATAAGCTCTCTCTCTCTCCCTCTCTCTCTCTCTCTCCTTCTCGTCTCAAATACTCGTAGATAAGTAAGCGCGCTGTCTCCCTATCGTCTTAAGTATTCGTACTCCCTCTCTCTCGCTTATATGCTCGTAGGTAGGTAAAGTAAACTCGTCGTATGCACTCGTGGGTAGGTAAATATTTTCTTTTGTTTCCTCTCTCTCTCGTCGTGGGTGCTCGTCGGTACGTAAGTATTCTCTCTTCCTCTCGTCTCAAGCACTGGTGGGGAGGTACTCACACTCACTCACTCTCTCTCTCTAGTCGCAGGGAATTCCTGGGTAGATTCTATTCCCTCTTCTCTCCCTCCATCACAACAGCAGTACACCGAGAGTGCCCAGCACGGGGAGACCCCCCGCTCCCTAGACTCCTCCTCTGGACTGTGTCTGACCTTCCCTTTGAAAGACCTACGTTGGCATCAGCAAGGCATTTCCAGCGGGGGATAGGCGGGAAGATCATCTCCGGGTCGGGATGTTCCACTTCACGAGTTTCTTTTGATGTACTTCTCCTCCTCTTCTTCCTCCTCCTCCTCTTCTTCTTCCTCCTCCTCCTCCTCCTCCTCTTATTCTTCTTCTTCCTCCTCCTCCTCCACCTCCTCCTCCTCCTCTTCTTCTTCTTCCTCCTCCTCCTTCTCCTCTCCTCGTAACATCATCTTATCTTGGGGAGGAGGAATATGCGAAGGGACGTGTCTAAGAACAACAGATTATGGAAACCGGAGACACAGATCAGAAGAAAGACACGGGGACGAACAGTGTGGGGGAAAAAATTGCGAATCTTAATTGATGAGGCAAAAAAGGAACTTTTTGTGAGGTACTGGGATGGGGAACTGATGGTTGAGGAAGGTGTCCCATGAGGTGGACATGAGGCCACCATCGACATGAGGTGGGAGGATGACTTCTGATCACGTACACAGCCCTCCCTCCCTTACTCTCTCTCTCTCTCTCCGGCTCTCGCTCCCTCTCACCCAATCCACACAACCCAGGACTCTCTCTCTCCCTTACCTCGCAACATCCTGCGGTAACACTTTCAACTCCCTCCCTGATTTACAATAGCCTCTCTCTCTCTCTCTCTCTCTCTCTCTCTCTCTCTCTCTCTCTCTCTCTGGCTGATGTATACTTTCATCTCCGTTAACGACGGGAAACACAGGAGACTGGCCTCGCTCCCACTCGGGCCTGAACAAAGAAATTGAACAATTTGTTTCCAATATAATCTTCTGTTCGTCTTTTATTTCCCGTTTTCTACGGTGTGAGTGATTCATATATATATATATATATATATATATATATATATATATATATATATATATATATATATATATATCACACAGTTTTTGCAATTAATATATCAAACACTTCCTCACCATTTTCGTATATTTTCCTTAAATTTGGACAATTTATTTTAAGGAGATGACAATCACATTACTCACATGTCTATGGTCCTGACCTCCCCCCCTCTCCCTCTCTCTCTCTCTCTTCTCTCTCTCTCTCTCTCTCTCTCTCTCTCTCTCTCTCTCTCTCTCCTGCTCACACCATCTCTCGCCCTAACCACACATTATCTCTTAATTTCCACTACACTTCATCCCTACTACACATCAGTTCTCTTTCCCATACCACACACAATCTCTCACTCCAGCCACACATAACCCCCTTCACTTTACTAATAGATTATCTCCCATCCCTACACCTTCCACTCATCGTCTCTCTCACTTTCCTTCCCTCTCCCTGCTCTCCCACACACCGTCAAACACCCAGGCATCTCCCTCCACCCTTTCCTCTTACCTAACGAATCCTTTCCCTTCAATCATCTCTCACCCTCAACAGTTCCTCCTCCCCCTTGACAGCCAAGTTAACCTCCTCACTATCCTAACACATCAGTAGTAACCACGGTGTATAAACAGGTTTTGAGACCTTTGCTACCAGATGGTCTTTCACGACTTTAAGTCTGACTCTATATATAGTTCCAGCCCTATGAGTGTATATAGTTTATATATATATATATATATATATATATATATATATATATATATATATATATATATATATATATATACATATATATTTTTTTTTTCATATTATTCGCTATTTTCCGCGTTAGCGAGGTAGCGTTAAGAACAGAGGGCTGGGCCTTTGAGGGAATATCCTCACCTGGCCCCCTTCTATTTTCCTTCTTTTGGAAAATTAAGAAAAAAAAAAGAGAGGGGAGGATTTCCAGCCCCCCCGCTCCCTTCCCTTTTAGTCGCCTTCTACGACACGCAGGGAATACGTGGGAAGTATTCTTTCTCCCCTATCCCCAGGGATAATATATATATATATATATATATATATATATATATATATATATATATATATATATATATATATATATATCTATATCTATATCTATCTATCTAAATATATATATATATATATATATATATATATATATATATATATATATATATATATATATATATATATATATATATATACATATATTCGCTGCCTCTCTGAGATTTCTATACCTCATTCACATCATGTTCGATGTTTGTATTTCGCTCGCATTCCTGTCATAGGGCCAAGGTCGTCTTGCCCTGCTGGGGACGTGAGCGCTCCCAAGCCGCCTCCTCCCTCCCCCAGCAGCTCGGTAAACTGGAACGTGGATCCCGTTTTAGAGTGAGTGTAGAGCCAACAGATCGATACATACAATATTCATAAACCTCGCTTCGGCTGCGAACATAAGAAATATTTTCCATGGCGTCCCTTTAAAGCACTCCACCCCCCTTTTTTTTTGTCCCCCTTCTTTTGCTCCAAACCCTCCCTCCCTCTCTCTCTCTCCCTCCCCCTTACTCTCTCTCTCTCTCTCTCTCTCTCTCTCTCTCTCTCTCTCTCTCTCTCTCTCTCTCTCAAGCTCCTTTATCTGCCTAGGATTTTCGATGTGTCTTTTAAGTTCTGTCTGTGATCTCCCTGACAAGAAGCTTGACAGCTTAGCTGGGCAGTTCGTTCATCAGTCGACCAGTGGCAGGATGAGGCAACACCCCCACCTCTCTCTCTCTCTCTCAAAACACACACACACACACACACACACGCACACATAGTTACAGAATTGAACACGACTGCATGCTGTCGTATTCAATTCTGTGTGCTCCTAGCCTCCTGTGGCGCAAGCTCACAATGTAAGTTCTGAAAATATACAGTGAAAAAAATGACATTTGTACTTTGCTTTTCCAGCTGCCTGAAGATCGACGAACATGTGTTCGGAAATTAGAAGAAAAAAAAGGAAGAGAAACTCGTTGATGCTAATTCTGCTGTGGTCTTCAATGAAACAGGTCTGAATGAAAATATTCTGCCATTCTATACTAAGATACATATATATATATATATATATATATATATATATATATATATATATATATATATATATATATATATATATATAATCCTATATAATCCTTAGGGATAGAGGAGAAAGAATACTTCTCACTTATTCCCTACGTGTCGTAGAAGGCCCTTGACCACGATGGTGCGGCCCTTGAGCACGACGGTAAGACCCTAGAGCACAACGGTACAACCCTTGAGCACGACGAAGCGACTCTTGAGCACGATGGTACGACCCTTGACCACGACGGTACAACCCTTGAGCACGACGGTACGACCCTTCAGCACGACGGTACAACCCTTGAACACGACGGTACGACCCTTGAACACGACGGTACGACCCTTGAGCACGACGGTACGACCCTTGAGCACGACGCTACGACCCTTGAGCACGACGGTACGACCCTTGAGCACGATGGTACAACCCTTGAGCACGACGGTACGGCCCTTGAACACGACGGCACGGCCCTTGAGCACGACGGTACGACGCACCACACCCATGAGTCGTACCGTCGCGTTCTAGACTCTAACCCGACCGGTCGTTTTTCACATCATGAAATGTACATTCAAATTCTCTTCTTTCCTAAACCATCAACGCAAGACTTAAGTGTTCTGCGACCTTCACATTCACCTGGCTCGTCCTGTCCCCTCACCACACCACCCCACCACCCACCCAAAGGCTTTGGGAAGCCTTGAATTATTTGGCCTGCGGTATTTCAGGTTCTGGAAGCGTCACCTTCCCTCCTGCACGGAGACCGTTGTAAGATGCCAGCGCCCACCACCGTCAGCGTCGCCTTCGTCCGCTCACATCTCCCTCAGGAAGGTGGTCTTTGGTCGTGCGTTACGTTACATGTTTTCGGTTGGTATTATGTCTCATCCAACGCCTAAGTCACCTATGCTTCCTGTGGTGTTACTTCTGATTCCTGGGTTACTTCCGTTTCCTGTGTTACTTCCGATTCTTGTGTTACTTCCGTTTCCGGCGTTACTTCCGTTTCCGGTGTTACTTCCATTTCCTGTGCTACTTCTCCCGCCTCCTGTGTAACCTCCGCTGCCTCTGTTACCTCCGCCTCCTTTGTTACCTCCGCCTCCTTTGTTACTTCTCGCGCCTCCTATGTTACGTCCTCCTCATGCGTTACTTCTCGTGCCTCCTATGATACTTCCGCCTCCTGTGTTACTTCTCGCGCCTCCTATGTTACTTCCGCCTCCTGTGTCACTTCCACTTCCTGTGTTACTTCCGCCTCCTGTGTTACTTCCACTTCCTGTGTTACTTCCGCCTCCTGTGTTACTTCTCGCGCCTCCTGCGTTACTTCTCGCGCCTCCTGTGTTACTTCTCGCGCCTCCTGTGTTACTTCTCGCGCCTCCTGTGTTACTTTCATAGCAACAAAGTTTGAGTCAACTTCTCGGCATTCGGTCTCGACCGTCTGTTCTCCCATCAATGGTCATTTCACTAACTCGACTCTTCGATAAAATGACACCCCACCTGACGTAAGGAGGAACCTCCACCTCACCTTTCTGCGTCCCTGTCGGGGGGTCGTCGCCAACCTCAGCCTCCGTCTAGACTGAAATGTTGTTCCAAATATACATTAATCTCGAGAGAAAAGAAAAGAAAAAAAAAATTGGGTGTTTATATAGTCAAGAAGTTCTTCCATGTCGTCTCTTGTTACTACTCCTCTCTCATTCCACCGCTGGAATACCCTCGCTCCTCCGCTCATATATTCATGAGGCCATCCAGCCACCAAGTGCAAAAACAATATTTTTCAACACCAACAGTGATTCCCCCCATCTCTCTCTCTCTCTCTCTCTCTCTCTCTCTCTCTCTCTCTCTCTCTCTCTCTCTCTCTCTCTCTCACATACCCCACCTTCGTCTCTCACTCGTTGGGTGTGTATGGTCCCCGGCAGATGGGCATCTCTGCTACGCATCTTGAGCGCCACCTGCCACTGGTGTACTGAGTCAATAGCATCATCAACAAGCTGGAAAGATTTCCTTATAACGCATATCTGTTATATTACATTTCCTTCAAGACTCGAGGCACTCCCCTCACTCTGGCGGTGACGTCGAAGTCTAGAAATGACTTCGAAGTCTATAAATGATGTTTGGAATCTGTCCTGTGGGACGGTCTCAGGGTCAGCGTCATATGATATTCCCCACTGGACACCCACACAGCCAGGAGGGTCTCGGCAGTGGAGCGGAGGTGGTGGCGCTGCGTCACTGGTACACTTGCCGTGCACATCTGCCTCATGCAGTGGCCACCTGGAGTAAGAGAGTACTATACTCTACTGTGTGTACATCATACAGTAAGTATACTGTGGTTATCTGGAGCAAGAGAGTACTATAGTTTACCCCAATGTGTGTACGCACTCACTCTCGATGCACTGTGTGTGAGAGACTGGAATTCAATAGATTCACAAACCTAGCTTTGGTACTCGTCTCTCCCTTGTGGTAAGTAGTTCAGTCCTTCCTCTCTGTAGTTTTACAAGCACTCTACTCGTACCACGTGATCATTCCTCACGTCACCAAGACGGTTCAATACAAGAAATACTAAGCTTAAATGAAGAATGATTTTCTCTTCATGATCGTATTGATTTTGACGGTAACAGATTACGTCACATGAAAACACACATCTAGATGGAGGCTGTAATGCCCAGCAAGTTTGAACATTTGCCTGAGACGTTATAGCCTGTGAGCTGACCCTTGCCTGAGATACCAAACCAGGAGGATCCTGTTCGAGGGTCAAGGGTCATCCCTCTGGAACAGTGGGAGTCTTGAAGCAAGTGAAAATCAAGTAAGTTGTGATGGGGTAAGAGAGAGGTATGGTGATAAGATCATGAGAACTGAAGAGGGTGTGTTGAAATGGTTTGGACACACGGAGAGGATGAGTGAAGAGAGGTTCACAAAGAAGATATATTTGCCAAAAGTGGAGTGGACATGAAAAAGAGGGAGACCAAATTGGAGATGGTACGATGAAGAGAAGCAAATTTTGAGTAATCAGGGTTTGAACTTGCAGGAGGGTGAAAAGCTTACACGGGACAGAATGAAGTAGAGCGATGTGATATATAGAGGTCGACGTGCTGTCAGTGGACTGAACCAGGGTATATGAAGCAGCTAAAGGAAAACTATGGAAAGGTCTGTGAGACCTGGTTGTGGACAGGAGGCTGTGGTTACACATGACAGTCAGAGAGTAGATGTGAAGGAATGAGGCCTTTTCTTCATATGTTCCTGGTGTTACTTCGCTAACGCGGAAAACGGCGAAGAAGCGAGTGTGTGTGTGTGTGTGTGTGTGTGTGTGTGTGTGTGTGTGTGTGTGTGTGTGTGGTTAACATAGCGCCTAAAACAGACGAAGATCAGCCTAATCGTACACATCCACTGTCTAGGTGTCATGTATAATGCATGGAAACTAGAGCCCCCTATCTACAACCAGAACCAACAGACCTTTTAGTGGTTTCCTGTGGCCGCTTTATATGCCCTACTTCAGCCGACGGACAGCACGTCATTCCCTGTATACCGTACTGCACCAATTCGCTCCTGAACATGAACGACTCACACCCTTCTGTATGCTCAGGCCCCGAACTCTTTAAGCATCTCCCACTCCATTCTTCCATATTCACTTTGGTTTTTTCCCTTATTCATGTTCCCTCTACTTTCGCTCCTCACTCATCCTCTCCGTATGTCCAAACTATTCTAGCACACGCTCTTTAGCTTTCTCATAAATACTCCTCTTACGACCACATCTCTTTCTTACCCCATCATCCGCAAGACGTGCCACCATTGGGTATGAAGGCTCTAAAGGTCATATACAGACCCTCAAGATAGGATGCTGTGCACATTTACATATCAACAATGAGATTTCCATGGAAACAACGTACCTACATAATACTGTCATATTATGGATAGAGAGAGAAAAAAAAGAAATCTTAAATTTCCCTTGAAAATGTTTCCCTAGAGATAGAATCATTTTCCCCCTTACTTTATCTTATCTTCATGCCCCACGAGTCCTTTCTTTCTTAACAAGGCCATAAAGTGTTGTGATGTGTGTCCATCTCTGCGGAGAAAGTGCTGGGCGAGTGAGTAGTATGAGCTTGGGAAGATGGTCAGTAGAGTTGACGTGATTTCCTCTCGATGTTATCAAAGTCACTGATGGAGAAAAAGGACAACACTTCAGAAGGTGAGGTTCAAGTTTGGGATGATGATACTCTTCTCTGGGGAGAGACTTCTCTTGAAAAAGGAGGAGGTATTTACCCATTCCTGGGTAAATGTTAGGACTTGGTAATGCACTGAGACCCTCCTGAAGATACGTGCGGTTGAGAATACCTTGCCATATCTGAATTACCATTCAACCTACGACGTATTATAGCAGTAGTGTGCCATGACCGCGTAGCATCTAGGAGCGACGGTCCTGCCATATCCGTTGTGTGACTGAGTGAAAGAATGCGTTGATGGCCTTCGTCAGCGTAACTCTTCAGGAAACTCAACCTTCACCAGAACCGCGACTTATTATGGAGGTATTATAGGTTACAACCTCTGCGACGCAGGTTTTGTTGAGACTCCTGTCCGTGCAATCTCTTAGTGAGTTGGCTAATACCTCTATACTGATGGGCTTATTCATGTTCGATACACAAAGATCATCCGAAGAAAGAAAAGGGAAAAAATACACACTTTTTTAAGATATATCTGACTTTAATATGTGAAAAAATACTTTCTGAGCGATACTCTTGTGTATATTGACAAAATCTTCCTGTCATACAAATACAGTACTTTCTGAGTATAAGGATTTATATTATTGATAGATTTGGATATACTGTATGTTGAATACACTATCACAGATGCAAAAATACAGACTTCTTCTAAAGACTCTTATCCATACATACTTACATATATACATACACACATCACACACACATTATATATATATATATATATATATATATATATATATATATATATATATATATATATATATATATATATATATATATCAGCTTAGGGTAGTGGCGAACTTTTCTTGTTCCAAATCATCTGTCGTCTAATATGTTCACTATGATGAGTTGTACTTTTGGTGTGTTTTCTGGTGTTTCTCTGGATCTATGGCTGAAGCCGGACACAGTGGAAGCTAACTGGAGAATAACCAGTCATAGAATACATATTATTTACCTGACCGCAGTGTAAACAGATTATAGCATACATGCTTGTGTTTGTATGATTTATACAATGCATTATGGACAGGTCAACGTGTCTGTATCCGTCTACAAACGTTCATCTGACAGTTCTGGGTCACACACACACACACACACACACACACACACACACACACCACTAAGCTAAACCGTTCAGTGTACAGCCCTGTAGACCCTCACTTTGTTTATCCCGGGCTTGGAAGAAGACACATGTTCGATATTGAGGAGTACGTCGCACACTGCAGCGTGGTCCTGCACCTCGGTAATACAGCAGTCTTCAACCCTTCCCTCAGCGGTATGTCTCCAGCGGCACGTGTAGGGTCTGCGGTGATATCCTCCCCGGCGACAGCTTCCCCTCACGCGAACCGCTTCTGCTCCTCTGGGCAGCGCCCGCGTACCGCTGCCCAGGGGTCTCCGTGTGCTAGCTCTGGTTGTCGCTGTATGTGCGGCGGGTGGCGTAAGCGTGGCGGAGGCTGGTGGCCGTCGGGTAGTAGAGGGTGTTGGACCGCTGGAGGCCAGGCTGGTTGGCGGCGTCGATGGCCATACCGCTCAGGCCCCGCACTGTGGTGTGGCGTCGCCGGGGCTGCCGCAAGATCTTCTGCACTGGTTTCTGCGGCTTATGGTGTCCCGGTACCTCCTGCCGCAGGGAATTCATGCTCAGAAGAGACAGAGCTCGTCGCAGGGATGACTTCCGAGAGAACTCGCGACCGTTTTGGCATTTCGACCGCGGCGATTCTTCGACGTAGATGGTCGGCAGGTTGGTGTCCGCATCGTGCGGTCTGCGATGACTACGCGGCAGACGAAGGGACACCGCGCGCCGCCGTTGCTTCGCTGCGGAAACATCAGGAGAGTCGGGGCACAGCGTCTCCGACTCTGCCCGCGGACGTCGGACTTTGAGGGAGGTAGATCTTCCCAGACGCGCCCTTAGCACTGCTGTGACGGACGACATCGAGCTGATGGAACCTCGCTCGCTACAAGTTGAACCTCTCGAGACCTTCCTGGCGTGGGTGATGTCCTGGAGAGGCTCCAATGCATCTTCATCAGGCGAGGTCGGTTCCCCGACCCTACTCGTCCCCTCTACCGGGTCGATGTCTACGACAGGAAACGCTCGAGTCGCGTTGCCCGACGCCACAGTCACTTCGGGGTTGAAGTGCGGCCGCTCACACTCACCACAACTGCCTATAGACTCCCGCAAGCTGTACTTGCCTGAGGACTCGCTACTGTGGCTGCTCCTGGCCGGACCACCGCCGTCGCCACAGCTTCCCTCGTCGCAGCAGCTGTGACCGGAGTCTAGCGCCGAGTCAGAGCCAGAGTGTCGTCCAGTCAGGGCGTCCTGGGACTGGTGGGCGCCGCCCATGTGGTTCTTCTCGGGTGAGGCGGAGTCGGAGGTGGAGAGGTTTGAGGGGCGGCGGCAGTACTGACACTGACCCATGTTAGCAGGCACACTGGCACTCACTCCCCAGCTCAATTTTCAGGGCCGCAGTGAAGGTCATCGTCGTGTGGCACCAACTGACATGCAACAAAGTTTTAAGGTCGGCCCGGTAAGAAACACTCGCAACAGGAGAGGAACATACGTCAAGTTGCGTCCAGTATTGACCTTCAGTCGTTTTAATGCAAGGTAACTTTGTCTTTAGATCTCTACGTCTCAGGAGAAGCTGTGAACAGGTTACGGTTGGATAAAGTGTGGGGAAGTGTATAACTTGTAGGTCCCAGCGAGTGTATCAGTGACGAACACAGGGAGTGTGTGTAGCTCTACTTTCCCTCTTCCCTGCCAGCGTCGGACTGGCCAGGACGCCGCGTGTCTGGCCATAAATGCTATGGGGAACGCAGCGCTGCCGGGTGTAAGACGTTTCTCTTGAAGGAAGTTAGTTGGACGCTTGCCAAGAGTGTATTTTACGGTTTTTGACGTCTCAAGAGTTACTGCTTAAACCTGCACGGTGAGACACGACTTGATGGAATAGAATTTTGAGATTTATTCTCTCGAGAGATTGTAAAGGTGACTGACGCTAGAGTAATCAATGGAGAGAAAATACGGGCGGAAGGTACTTAGCACACGAGAGTCGCCCCTCTCCACTCTTTTATGGATTATGTTTTTTTATTCATTTATCATCTCTGTTCCCTCGGTAGTGAGGTCGGATTCTCTTTTTTCGATCTGGATGAGTTAGTGAAATGGACTGATAGAAACAGTGAGTCAATGAAACGGTGAACGAGGGAATCTGTCAGGTTAGGTCGTGGAACAAAACTGTAAAATATGTAGCTAGAAAAATGTTCTTAAACCTGAGTTGTTCTTGTGACCTGAGTGACCTGTGGGCCCCTTATGGTCTCAATATGTACGTCGTTCCTACACCAATGCACCTTGTACACCGTCGTCAACATGAAGGTAGAATTTCCCTCGTCTTGAGCAAAAGGTGGACATAAATCAAGACCACGACAGAACTTTCCCCGTCCCTTCTATCATCAAAACACCGTCACTCTCATCATCGTATCTACCGTGCATTCATGAACCTTCCCTCACCACTCCTCTCACGAGCATTGTGTTGTCTCCATACAGAACTGTGACTACATTTCAGTAACATCATCATTTATCTTCCCGACCTCCATCAACGTCATCCCTCATTATAATTGTTAGCTTTCATCATCAAGGGTTTCTCACTACGATAACAACCATCTACTCTCCATCATTATCTAATTCACCAGCACCATCGTTAATACCAGTGTCATTATGGCGCCCTTCATCATCGCCAGACATAAAAGGCGAACTTGAGCTGATGAGGTAACATTTTTCATTTCTTTTTTTTTCCTTTTCAACGAAATCGCCAAACCCTCGAAAGTTAGAGTTTGTCACACAAATTTCTATTTTTTTTTCTTTTTTTACATTTTTGGTGTTGGATACATAAGCAAAACACAAGTCTTTCATGTACATATATATCTACAAAATTTACGTCCACAGTTTTGGTTCGTCTTTAGACAGCTGAAGGAATGATACCACAGCTGGTGGCTGGAGCTCCATACCCCTCCTAGGCTGTATTGAAGACATGTTGTACCCCAGCTAACTCTGCCCGTGTTTACTCCTCCAAGTTCCTTGGTTAGTTGGAGTTTAAACCTATTTACTACCAAGGTCCTTAAGGCTGTTAACGCAACTGAAAAACATATCTGATTACCTTCTTAAAGTCTTCAAAACAATTATTGGACATAGGGTTGTGTCAAGACTCGTCGGGCTGGTGCTGGAACTTCCCCCACACTCGTCTACACCTACGCTCAGCCTGCGTGGTACGTGTCCCACAGTGACGAGAACAAACAAGGAGGCCACAAACACCCCTGCTGCCTGTAGCCTGAGATGACCTGCTGCTCTGAGTTGGTGCGTGTTCTCCCTCAAGTCCCTCGTCCGTCTCTACCATATTACCTCACCTTCACTACTCAGCCAATCACGTACAGTCATATGCCTCACCTTAGCCAGTCATATGCCTGCCCTCGGCTTCCTACGCAGTTGTATATTACGAAACAGTGACTATGATCAGCGATATTGCGAACAAGGGAGGTTGACGCGTCCCACCGCTGGTTAACTTACAGCAACGCATGACTGGAAATACTGTTGTGCGCACGTTTGACTGACTTACCGCCTCTAAATTTACTACGTCTAATCTTTAATACGGTAAGGCTTGGATACCAGTATACAGAGAGTTATGAGAAAACGGTGAACAAAGAATACAAAAAAAAATATAGCTCAACATTAACACTGTAACTGTATCTGTTACCATTCTTGTTTCTATATAGAATTTCCAAACGATACAAATTATTCGAAACTCGTGTCGTACCAGTTAGCAATAACACAACATCAAGGAAGAAGATGACACAGGCGACTGTGGCAAAGTCTTCGCCACAGCAGCCGTGGCCGAAGTCTAGCGCCGCTCTGTCGAAGTCTTAACGCTGCCGGAAAACCAAGAACCATCGAACTCAATGACCATCGAAGTCTACTAGCGAGGAGACAGAGGCACAGTGTGTGATGATGAATGTCTCCTGAGACTGGTGGCCCATAACTTGTTTTCACCTTAAATAGTAAATGGTCATACAATTAATCAACCCCTAAACAAACGCTTGATTAATTAAAGGGGAAAAAAAAAAACCCGTCTTCGCCTTTCTAAGAGTCCCATTAAAACTTTCAAATCCTTTTTCTTCCCACAATTTCCTAGGAAAGAGACAAAAGAATTCAATCTTTATGAGGCAATCAGCTTCTTTATGGCTCCTTTAAAGGTTACCAGACACCTCTCTTAGCCAGGCCACTCACAGGACTGGCGTCTACCTCTTCGTCAGCGCCTTTTCAGATCACTCGCTCCGGAATGCAAGAGGGGTCAGTCGACCCCTTATTCTATCGCTACATCGCTGGAGGGAACGAGATGCACTGTCGAACAATCGTAACAAACATTTTGGATTTTGGCTGAATGTAGACAGCTACAGATGTAAGTCCTATATATACATATATATATATATATCAACTCATGGCGTTCTACAAGAACACACACACACACACACACACACACTCCCCACCTCGGTCGTAAGCACAAGGTTGCTTCTAAGCCAGACAACATCCAGGGCCTCCGAAAGTAAACAAAATACAAAGGCTGTAGTTAAACACTCCAGACGGCCCGCGCCCGGACCGAGGAAAAGACGGACCGCGCAGAGGTACGTCCTCAACGAGGCCCAGACGGTCCACCCAGACCAACACTCGAACCAAGACGCAAGTATAGTGGTAGACGACTGTTGCCTACCCACGAGATCCAACAGCTGACGCTGGACGTCCTAGGCCACTGACCCGACCCCTCCTCTCCCCTCTCAACTCTCGGGTGACTTAGTGACTCATGGTAGACGACCAGTGCTGGAAGACCTCCCTCACAGGATGGAGACTCAGTATAGTACTGACACGCTAGACGCCAGGCCTAAGTGGTCAGCCGTGTGTGGCCAGACCTGAGTGGTCAGCCGTGTGTGGCCAGACCTGAGTAATCAGCCTTGTGTGGCCAGACCTGAGTAATCAGCCTTGTGTGGCCAGACCTGAGTGGTCAGCCGTGTGTGGCCAGACCTGCGTAATCAGCCTTGTGTGGCCAGACCTGCGTAATCAGCCTTGTGTGGCCATACCTGAGTGGTCAGCTGTGCGTGGCCAGACCTGAGTGGTCAGCCCTGTGTGTGGCCAGACTTGATTGGTCAGCCGTGTGTGGCCAGACCTGAGTGGTCAGCCCTGTGTGGCCACACCTCACTGTCCTGCGTCATGATGACGTAGTATGTCGTGTACAAGGTGACGATGTACACATTTATATGTTCCGACTGTCTCGTCCACCTCCTGCTCCCCGCCCTCCGCCTCTTCCTCCTCCTCCTCCTGCTCCCCGCCCTCCGCCTCTTCCTCCTCCTCCTCCTGCTCCCCGCCCTCCGCCTCTTCTTCCTCCTCCTCCTGCTCCCCGCCCTCCGCCTCTTCCTCCTCCTCCTCGTTCTCGGCCTCTCCACCACCGCACCCTCGTCCCACCCCCTCGCGCCTCTCCTCTTCTACCGACCTCTGCCTCTCCTTCTCTTCCCTTCCCATAGCCTCCCCACGTCTGGCCTCACCTCCCCCGCCCAGCCCCATCCCTCCCGCTCACCCACGGCTCATCAGAGATATTGCTGGAGATGAGTCACGTCAGCACCAATATCGTGCCGAGGGTATTGTCTCGTGTGTCTGTACCGGGCCATGCTCTCCTGCCGGAGACGTAGAATCGACAATATTTTCTACGTGTCGTAGAGGGCGACCGAGATGCAGGGGTCTGGAAGTCTTTCCCTTCAGTACTGTTTCCCGTATGAAGGAACAGAGGGAGGAGCCAAGTGAAGATTTTTTCTTGACACGTTGTTCATGCGGGAAATAGCGAACATGTGTGTGTGTGTGTGTGTGTATACATACATACATACATACATACATACATACATATATATATATATATATATATATATATATATATATATATATATATATATATATATATATATATATATATATTTTTTTTTTTTTTTTTTTTTAAACTATTCGCCATTTCCCGCGTTAGCGAGGTAGCGTTAAGAACAGAGGACTGGGCCATTGAGGGAATATCCTCACCTGGCCCCCTTCTCTGTTCCTTCTTTTGGAAAATTAAAAAAAAATTGAGAGGGGAGGATTTCCAGGCCCCCGCTCCCTCCCCTCTTAGTCGCCTTCTACGACACGTAGGGAATACGTGGGAAGTATTCTTTCTCCCCTATCCCCAGCGTCCATGGGGATATATATATATATATATATATATATATTGTGTTAACGGGGTAGCGTCAGGAACAGACGAAGAAAGGCCGCATAAGCTCACATCCATTCTCTGGCTGTAATGCGTAATGCACCGAAACCACAGCTCCCTAGCCAAAAATATACATCACAGACCATTCCATGGTTTACCATGGACGCTTCACATGCTCTGGTTCAGTCTACTGACGGCATGTTACCCCCTGTATACTACATCTTGACAATTCAATCTATCCCGTGCATGCTTTTCACCGCTGCATGTTTAAGCCCCGATCGCTGAAAATCTTTTTCATTCCATCTTTCCACCTCCATCCGCACAGTCTTATCTATAGCCCGTGCCTCGCATCCAAAACTTCTAACTCTCGCTATAGTTTACGATATTCGCTCACCCCAACTCTCATTTGCCCTCTTTTACAACACCTTCAACTTCCTCTTGACCTCCTGCCGCTTTCTCTTATATATTTCCCAATCATTTTCATTCCTTCCCTGTAAATACCGCCCCAAAACGCCTCGATTTGTTTTCACTAGCAACTTTACTTCCTATTTACTTCACCACTTATTACCTTATTCAATCTGCCAACTTCCCAACTTTCGCAAGCTACAAGCCTCCGTCGCACATGCCAGCACTACATTCTTAAATACCTCCCATTCTTCACACATTCCCTTTGCTTCTTCTACTCTCACCTTTTGGCTTTCTACACCCTAACTCTCCTGGTATCTCTTGACACAAGTCTGTTTTCCAAGCTCACATACTTTCACCACTCTCTTCTCACCGATATTGTTTTCTCTTTCCCTAAAACCTCAACAAATCTTCACCCTCGCCTACACAAGACAGTGATGAGAGATCCCACTAATTGTCCCTCTCAGCACATTTACATCCAAAAGTCTCTCTTTTAGACGCCTATCAATTATAATCCACTATTGCCCGCTGATCAATTCTCCTACTCGCATACTTATTCTTGAGTATGTCTCTCTTTATAAACCATGTATTCCCGATCACAAGTCTTCTTTCAGCACACAACTCCAAATGCTGTTCACCATTTCCATTCATAATACTCAATCCCCCATGCCACCTAATTATAACGTCAACTGACACATCACTCACCTTCGCATTCAAATCGTCGATAACTAATACCCGGTCTCTTGAATCAAAACTGCTGATAAACTCACTTATCTGCTCCTAAAACACTATTAGCACGAATAATTACGCATCTCTCGCCATTCACTTTCATTTCCATCCACATCAGTCTAGAAAGCACTTTTCCTTTATACTCTCACACGCTCCCACAACTCCTGCTTAAGGAGTAGGGCCACGCCTTCCTTAGCTCTTGGCCTCTCACTAACCCCTGACTTTACTCCTACGACATTTCCAAACCATTCTTCCCCTTTACCCTTGAGCTTTATTTCACCCAGAGCCAGAACAACCAGTTTCTCTCCTCAAACATGCTACGCATCTCTCTCCTTTCTCCTTATCTCACCTTGGTGACATCCACACACATTTAGACACCCCAGTCTGGGCCTTCGAGGAAGATGAGCACCTCCTGCTTGGCTCCTTCCTCTGTGCCCTCTTTTGGAAACCGAATTACAAGAAGGGCAGGGTTTACTTATATATACAAAGTTTGTGAGCATTTTTTTTTTTCCAAGGCAATAAAGTAGAAACTAGAAGTCCTAAATTTTGGATGAAGGTTCTTCCGAGCTGGTTGAGGTTAACGGCTACTGCACACTTTCAGGTCACAGTTGGCCACCCGAGCCTCACAAATTATGTTTTGTTTGTGGCACACACTTACAGTAAGCAACCTAGGAGCTTTAAAATGATACTCAAGGGGCCTTATGATCAAAGCTAGGTACAGAGGGTAGCAGAGCCTGTCGATGGAAGGACAAATGTATATACATGTATATAAGTAATAAGTAATACAAATCAAAATTACACACACACACACACACACACACACACACACACACACACACACACACACACACACACACACAAAACATGATATCATACAAACTCACATTTGTTTTTTCACCTTAAAGGAACTTTCAATCATATTTCTTTGCCGCTTTCCCGCATCAGCGAAGTAGTGCGAAGAACAGACGAAGAAAAAAACCTTATCTGCTCGGATTCATTTTCAAGCTGTCATGTTTAATGCATCTTAAAAAGAAAATGAAGTACACCTAGGTATTTATTTACGTCCGCTGTATTGGAGTTTATTCTTAAAGGTTTATTTCGACGAATGAAAAGCCACTGCGCTGTGCCGAAGATAAAGAAGCTATATTTAGAACTCCAGAGGGCGTGTTTACTCCTCTTGTGAGAGTTCTATAGATAGTAAACAAACATGTCTGGCAGCGGTGGGTGGTGCCATAAGTACGAGAATGTGGCCGACAGCACCTGGCACCGTCTCATCTATCACCCGCCCGTCACTCTCATTGTCCGGCCAGCCATAACGGGTGGTGGGACGGTTACTCTGTATTCAGATCCGGTATTGGATTCTCGGCTGACCTACAAAGTTTATAGGGGTACTTGATCGAAATTTCCCCTTTCCCTTTTCATCCGGAAAATCCCTGGAACTTGTTTCTGTCATATATTTTTCCTCTCGATTGGCTTAACAGAACAGAACTGCGATGGAATGTATATTGAAATGTATACACATGGAATATTTACAGAGGGAAAACCAATATCAAAACTCATGGGCTTACGTAACACGGCCAATCTACTCAATGACATCGGCTCCGGCACCACTAAATCTCTATGTAGATTAATTCAATGGCTTAGGGATTTCATTTTGAGTCCTGGACTGAGGCCACCACATCCCAGGAAGGACGTGGCCAGAATGTGTAGTCAAGAAGGCGGGAAAGGATTGAGGACACATGGCCGGCTGGAGCATCGGGTCTTCTTCTTCCATGGCTGCCAAGGAGACTCTACGGTTGGGATGCGTCTCGTTTGATTAGCATTTATCATTCCTGCTACTCTCTGGTCGCTCCATGTCGCTGTCGTCTTCAGCATCAGGTTCTATATTCTAATAAGACAGTTCGCTTTAAGGTTTTCAGTAGCGGGATGGTCGTTAAATCGATATTCTGCCCGTTACGACGTCGTAATAGTACATGAATCCTTCGCTGGTACGTTTCTCCAGTGGTAAACGATCAAGTCGTAGGGCCAGGGAGGCAGCGAGGGGGATGACGTCTTTTATACACCGCCTCGCAACGCTTGCGATTAATCTTCACACGCAGCCCATCTTGACACTATCGAAAAGGAACCTGGTGCATCCACTGCATACACGTGGCTCTTGCTGGCTCTCAGATTCATAAATGAATATTTCCATCCAGTTCACGGCTCACCCACTCACCTCGCAGCATTCTCCACAATTCTAGGACATTCTCTGATGAACACGAAATACAACGCCCACACTCCGACGCCCTCAGCTCCCTCAATAGAAACGTCCTCCCTCGGTTGCCACGCCTGTATGAGAGGAGCCTGACGGGCAGGGATCTGTCCCTCTGGTTACCACACGTACAGACTTGGGGACCTTAAAGGCACGTTTCTAGCTCGCTGAACACACGCTCCTCCTTACGACCTCAGAGATCCACCGCGCCCCACGACCAGACACAGAACCTAATAGCCAACTCCAAGGCCCACGTCTACCCATCCCAGAGTCCATAGAAAAAATACATACCTCCCTTCCTAACACACTTTGATTATGGCTTCCTGAATCCACAGTAATTAACGGGCGGAAAAAATAACACGAAAATCTGGGGGGGTGTGTGAGGAGACCATGGCTGATCACCAGAGACGGGAGTAGTAATGGCTCGTTTGGCAAAAAGACACGACGAACAGGTTCAGAAAAGTCGTTAACAACAAATCTGACAATATTTCCAAAGCTCCTGAAGGAGGAAAAAAAAAGTATAAGGAAACTGTGTGGTTGTGGGGCAGGCGGACCAAGGATGCGAACCAACAGGGTCTGTGGGATAAGATCTTAAATGGGGTGGTGACTTACGTGCATCTCATCTCAGAGTCAATACGATGGTATTACAACCCACATCTTGACCCACAAAGAAGGGAACAGTGGAGATGGAGGAAGCATTTCTTTACCCTCCTCTTATCTTCTAGTCTAGATTTCACCAGTAAACTATGGCCATAAGACTAGAAATCAAATAAGATCCCAAAGGATTATCATCATCATCTTCATTGTTTACTGTGTATTGTGTTGTATATGTCCGAGTCTCAAACGCACTTACGGTCATATTTATAAACCAAGAGCAATCTTGAAGTACAGGATGATCACAAACATGGAATAGAAAACGGATGATTCAACTTCCTTCGCACACAGATGCTGACCTTGAGCACGACGGTACGATCCCCGGACACAACAGTACGACTATGAGGCACGACGGTACGATCCCTGAACACAAGAGTACGACTTCAGAGGACGACGGTACGATCCCTGAACACAAGAGTACGACTTCAGAGAACGACGGTACGATCCCTGAACACAACATACGACTATAAAGCACGACGGTACGACGATACCTGAACACATCAGTACGACCCCAGAGCACGACGGTACGACGATCCCTAAACACAACAGTACGACCCCAGAGCACATACAGTACGGCCTTCCAGTAAAAAGATGGCGCGTTCTGTGGGTCACAACCGTCGAGTTCGAAAAGTTAAGAGAGAGATGTGCTGGGACCCGTTTCCCTCGTCCGTCTGCTGCAACAGCGGCCAATAAGCCAGGAAGGCCTGGACGGTGCTGCCATCTGAGGGAGGTTCCTGGCAAAGTTGGGCAGGTTTATGAGTCTAAAGGGACGGCCATGGTGTAAGGTCAGGCCCCTAGGGCTCGGGGCTCCACGGTGGACTGGAATTTAAATCACTGGTGCACACACACACAAAAAAAGAAAAAAACATTAAAAAATCACGTATCATAATTATCATTATTGTTATTAGTATTACGGTTGTTTTAGTACTCTCTCTCTCTCTCTCTCTCTCTCTCTCTCTCTCTCTCTCTCTCTCTCTCTCTCTCTCTGAAGTGAGGGAGCAACGGTAAACTTCATGAAGAATAAGAGGTAAACGAAGGAGGTTAAAATGTGCGATGAAAATAATACAACAAATGGTAAAAAATTGTTGAAGGGTGGCAAATGGGGAAGAGGTAACATGTAGTGATGAAGTAAGGGGGAGACGGGGTGGGTAATTTGAAGGACTGTTGAATGTGTACGATGATAGGGTGGCAGATGTAGTGTGTTTGTGTTAGTGTGGTATGCCAAGAGATAAAGTCGTGGAGAGTGGCTTGCTGAGGCGATAAAAAGTCGCGATACCAATGCGTTAGATGTAATGTAGCAAGGAGGCTGGAATGGATTGGAAATGCACACAAATTTTCTTAAGAATAGGGGTGACTGTATTGTTCAGTGGTTGGTTAAGATTTACAGTGCATGTATGGATCATGGTGAGGTGTCTGACGACTGGCGGAATGCATGTGTATAGATGTCTTGTGGAAGGTCTTACGAATAAATGGCGCGGGAGGAAAGCTGCTAGAAGCAATGAGTTTTTATAAAAGTGTAAGGCATGTGTATGAACAGGAAGAGAGGAGAATGAGTGGTTCTAAGTGAAGGTTGGTCTGCGGCAGGGTTGTGCGATGTCACCAAGGCTGTTTGATTTGTTTAATGATGGGGTGGTGAGGGAGGTAAATACAAGGATCTTGAAGATGACGGCGAGTATGGAAACTGTAGGGGGTGAAGGGGTGCGGGGAGATGAGTCAGGTGTTGTTTGCTGATGACACAGTGCTGGTGGCAGATTCAAGTTAGAAATGCAGAAGTTGGTGACTAAATTTGGATATGTATTTAAAAGGACGCCATTTGGTAAACATGTTTACCAAATGGCGTCTTAGCATCGTCTCTTCGATGTATATCAACTGACTGTTATATTTCTCTCTTGTGTCTCCTCTGATGATGTGATTATTATACGAAAGTGCACTTGGGAACTTTTCGTGTTTCATTTTCCCCGTGGACTCATAGGAATATCTTGATCACGCGCAAAATTGTGATCCTTTCCAATATATATATATATATATATATATATATATATATATATATATATATATATATATATATATATATATATATTGCAAGAGGTTACAGTGGTGCGCGTGATCTAGTATATGAAGAAAAAGAAGTACCACATTAAGTTCCCAAGTGCACTTTCGTGCAATGACCACATCGTCAGGGGAGATACAAGAATCAGACAGAAGACGTAGAACACTCAAGCGTTACCAGATGGTGGTGTTCGGGTTGGTGCGTTCGGGTCTGGCAACATGCCTGTCATAAAATTTTTATCGTGTGGACAAGAAAGGGAACTGTTTACAAATTTTGCCAGCAATAAAGGTATACAATTTGTGCAGACCTTCACTGATATTAATGCTACAGTTCTTTATGTATTCAATAATACAAGATTCAATGATATTTCACGTCGTAAAGAAGATACACTAAAGAACTGAACTGGCATTACTCCAGTCAATACAATGATCTTCATATTTAATACGATTGAATATAGAATTTGATTCTTCTCCTGTTCTTACAGTATATCTATGTTGCTTAAGTCTAACATAAAGATCCTTACCAGTCTGCCCAACAGAAAACATATAAAAATTCTTACAAGGTACTGTGCAAACACAGCCCGCATAATTTTCTAATGAGTTTTGATAAGGATATTCTTTACATTTTTGTTATTGCTGAAGGCTACATTTACATTAAAGGATTTAAGCAACCTGGGAAGTATAGCAAAATCATCACTAAAAGAGAGAACTAAAAGATTCTTGGCGTCAAGGGAAAGTTTGGGGTTAAACTCTATATAAAATGATTCCTTTACCAACTTAAGGAATTTATCAATGAAAGATCTAGGAATACGCTAACTTGGATCCAATAGATATATATCTTCTCAATCTCATCATGAATAAATTCTGGACTGCATATACGTCATGGCCCTATGGAACATCGAATGGAATGATGATAATTCAACTATGTCATGTTAAGCTGAATGATAATGAACACACGAACAAACATTAATGGGTTTTCTGTGTATGCTGAACTTAAACAGA